>NC_052087.1:50211824-50454324 GCF_015852505.1 Tachyglossus aculeatus | reverse complement strand
CTGACTCCAAATCAATCAATCAATCAATCAATCGTACTTATTGAGCGCTTACTGCGTGCAGAGCGCCGGACTAAGCGCTTGGGAAGTACAAATTGGCAACACATAGAGACAGTCCGTACCCAACAGTGGGCTCACAGTCTAAAAAGGGGGAGACAGGGAACAGAACCAAACATACCAACAAAATAAAATAAATAGGATAGAAATGTACAAGTGAAACAAATAAATAAATAAATAAATAAATAAATAAATAGAGTAATAAATATGTACAACCATATATACATATATACAGGTGCTGTGGGGAAGGGAAGGAGGTAAGATGGGGGGATGGAGAGGGGGACGAGGGGGAGAGGAAGGAAGGGGCTCAGTCTGGGAAGGCCTCCTGGAGGAGGTGAGCTCTCAGCAGGGCCTTGAAGGGAGGAAGAGAGCTAGCTTGGCGGAGGGGCAGAGGGATTGCGACTCCTTATACTCTTCCCTAGTCCTATCTGTAATGTATTTTAAGGTCTGGCTCCCCGCACTAGACTTTTAATAATAATAATGATGATGATGGCATTTATTAAGCGCTTACTATGTGCAAAGCACTGTTCTAAGCGCTGGGGAGGTTACAAGGAGATCAGGTTGTCCCACGGGGGGGCTCACAGTCTTCATCCCCATTTTACAGATGAGGGAACTTAGGCCGGGAGAAATGAAGTAACTTGCCCAAAGTCACACAGCTGACAGTTGGCAGAGCTGGGATTCGAACCCATGACCCCCTGACTCCAAAGCCCGTGCTGTTTCCGAGGGCAGGGATTCTACCAACTCAATTTGCATTATACTCTCCCAAGCATTTGGTACAGTGCTCTGCACCTGGAAACACCCGATAAGTACCACTGATTGATTGCTCGATCAAGTGATTGACGCCTATCAGTGGTCATCAGCACCTCAAGTGAGACCAATTAGCAACTACTTAAAATCTGTTTTGCCACAACACCTACTCTGGTTAGCATCTTGTTAAGGAATGAGGCGTCTTCTAGCAGCACTTACTTGTGGACAGAAACTCCGTGAGTGTGTGTGTTGGGGGGAGGAGTATCAGTCGTGGTGTAAATACTGCATTGCCGTTTTATGCAGTTCCCGAGGAGTGACTGTACTTGCAATTGGTTCCCTTTGAAATGCTAATGAAGGACTGATAGCATAATGAAGGACTGATAGCAGGGTTTTCATGCAGCTTTTCTGGCAGAGCCTTATCCTGTTATAACAATACACAGCCAATTCACAGGCCTATTATGGTAACTTTCTTCTCTATTCTCCCTTCCAGGAAATATCCAGATGTTGCAGAAATATCTGGAACAGCCCAGCCCGGATTCACAATTTTTTCCTTCCTCAGCTCCTCCTTCTCCTCCTTTCCTCTTCTTCTCTCCTTCCCATCCTTATCTTTCCGGAGCTCAGTGGAATTTTCCAGGCTGGCCTCTGGTCTTTATGTTCTTCTCAGTCCCCAAAAGGCCTAAGCCAATAATAATAATAATTGGCATTTGTTAATTGCTTACTATATGCAAAACACTGTTCTAAGCGCTGGGGGGGATACAGGGTGATCAGGTTGTCCCACGTGGGGCGCACAGTCTTAATCCCCATTTTACAGATGAGGTAACTGAGGCTCAGAGAAGTTAAGTGACTTGCCCAAGATCACACAGCAGACATGTGGCGGAGCCGGCTCCTGGAGTTACAGAGAAGCGGTAAGGCCTAGTGGAAAGAACTTGGGCCTGAGAGTCGAAGGACCTGGGTTCAAATCCCAGCTCTGCCACTTGTCTGCTGTGTGACCTTTGGCAAGTCATTTCACATACGTATATGTGTTTGTACATATTTATTACTCTATTTATTTATTTTACTTGTACATATCTATTCTATTTATTTTATTTTGTTAATATGTTTGGTTTTGTTCTCTGTCTCCCCCTTCTAGATTGTGAGCCCACTGTTGGGTAGGGACTGTCTCTATATGTTGCCAACTTGTACTTCCCAAGCGCTTAGTACAGTGAGAGCACACAGTAAGCACTCAATAAGTACAATTGATTGATTGATTGATTTCACATGAAGCAGCATGGCTCAGTGGAAAGAGCACGGGCTTTGGAGTCAGAGGTCATGGGTTCGAATCCCAGCTCCGCCACATGTCTGCTGTGTGACCTTGGGCAAGTCACTTAACTTTTCTGAGCCTCAGTTACCTCATCTGTAAAATGGGGATTAAGACTGTTAGCCCCACGTGGGACAACCTGATCATCTTGAATCCCCGCCCCCCCAGCACTTAGAACAGTGCTTTGCACAAAGTAAGTGCTTAACAAATGCCATCATCATCATTATTATTATTATTATTATTCTCTGGGCCTCGGTTTCCTCATCTGTGAAATGGGATTAAGTCCTACTCCCTCTTTCCTAGATTGTGAGCCCCACGTGGGTCAGGGACTGTGTCCAAACTGATAACCTTGTAGTTACCCCAGTGCTTAGAACAGTGCTTGGCACATTCATTCATTCAATTATATTTATTAAGTGTTTACTGTTTGCAAAGTGTGGTTCTAAGCGCTTGGGAGAGTACAATATAACAATTGTACTCCAATTGCTGCCAATTGTCAGCTGTGTGACTTTGGGCAAGTCACTTAACTTCTCTGTGCCTCAGTTACCTCATCTGTAAAATGGGGATTAAGGCTGTGAGCCCCCCATGGGACAACCTGATCACCTTGTAACCTCCCCAGTGCTTAGAACAGTGCTTTGCACATAGTAAGCGCTTAATAAATGTCATCATTATTGTTATTGTTAATAAATAGTAAGCACGCAACAAATCCGATTATTGTTATAGGGAGGGCATGTGAATGACCCAAGTGAGGACCTGGGTTCTACTCCTGGCTCCATCACTTATCTGCTGTGCGACCTTGGGCGAGTCCCTTCGCTTCTCTGGTAAAATGGGGATGAAATAACTGTTCTTCCTCCCATTTAGGCCTTGAGCGCCGTGTGGGACAGAGACTGGGTCGAACTCGAAGGCCTGGTATCTAGCCCAGGTCTGGTATCTTAGTACAGTGCTAAGCGCTTAGTACAGTGCTCTGCACACAGTAAGCGCTCAATAAATACAATTGATTGATTGATTGATTAGCCCAGGGTGGACGTTTCCGGGTGGTTTTTCAGTGGGACTGTGGAGTGGAGTGGATGACTGGCTTGGAACTTCCTCCCAATTCATATCTGACAGACCATCCCTCTCCCCATCCTTATATAATAATAATAATGAATAATAATAATGATAATGGCATTTGTTACCAAGTGCCAAGCCCTTTTCTAAATCCTCCGGTAGAGGAGTTCAAATGAACCATTTGCTACTAATAAACGATCAGGTTGTAGAAGAAGAAAATTGACGTTCCGTCAGCACGGTCTCTAACGCCAGTATGAAGAGATATTGTCAGCTAATCGATATGAGAATTTTGGCAAATTTCTTTTGAATACTGCTAGGTGATGGGTCATTCTAAAACTAAAAGAAGCAGATGAAATTACTGTTGGCTACTTGGAAAAAATACTTACAGACAATTTATTCTTCACTGAGTTACGAGTGAAATGTTCAACAAATCCTTCGGGCGAGGAAATCTGGTGGAACAACCTTTAAAAAATTCTGGTGTCTTGAGCAACACATTTTGGGGTGTTAAAGCTAAGCATGTCTATTTATATATTTTTGTTAATTTATATTTTGGGGGCTAATGATAGGTATCTTGCCTGTTTTGTTGTCTGTCTCCCCCTTCTAGACTGTGAGCCTGTTGCTGGGTACGGACTGTCTCCAGATCTTGCTGATTTGTGCTTCCCAAGCGCTTAGTACAGTGCTCTGCACAAAGTAAGCACTCAATAAATACGATTGAAAGAAAGAAAAAGAAAAGATAGGAGGTAATCAGATTGGACACTGTCCCTTTCCCACATGGGGCTCCCAGTCTTAATCCCCATTTTACAGATGAGGTACCTGAGGCACAGAGAAGCTAAGTGACTAATCCAAGGTCGCACAGTAGACAAGTGGCAGAGCTGGGATTAGAACCCACCTCCTCTGACTCTTAAACCTGGCCTCTTGACATTAGGCCATGCTGATATGATTTACCTACATGCAGTAGGCATGTGGCACAGCTGGGATTAGAACGCACGTCCTCTGTCTCCCGGCCCGGGCTCGTTCCACTAGGCTATGAAGCTGGCAGCTTGTGGGGAGGAGAGTTGGATGGCAACTACTCCATCCTAATCCTCCTCGACCTCTCAGCTGCCTTCGACACTGTGGCCCACCCCCTTCTCCTCAACACGCTATCCGACCTTGGCTTCACAGACTCCGTCCTCTCCCGGTTCTCCTCTTTTCTCTCCGGCCGTTCATTCTCAGTCTCCTTTTTGGGCTCCTCCTCCCCCTCCCATCCCCTTACTGTAGAGGTTCCTCAAGTGTCAGTTCTCAGTCCCCTTCTGTTCTCTATCTACACTCACTCCCTCAGTGAACTCATTCGCTCCCATGGCTTCAACAATCAACTCTACACTGATGACACCCAAATCTACATCTCTGCCCCTGCTCGCTCCCTCCCTCATTCATTCATTCATTCAATTGTAGGCTCGTATCTCCTCCTGCCTTCAGGACATTTCCATCTGGATGTCTGCCCACTATCTAAAACTCAATATATCCAAGACTGAGCTCCTTATCTTCCCCCCCTCCAAACCCTGCCCTCTCCCTGACTTTCCCATCACTGTAGATGGCACTACCATCCTTCCCGTCTCACAAGCCCGCAACCTTGGTGTCATCCTTGACTCCGCTTTCTCGTTCACCCCACACATCCGATCCGTCACCAAAACCTGCCGGTCTCACCTCCATAACATCGCCAAGATCCGCCCTTTCCTCTCCATCCAAACCGCTACCCTGCTGGTTCAATCTCTCATCCTATCCTGACTGGATTACTGGATTACTGCATCCATTACTGGATTACTGCATCGGCATCAATCAATAAATACGATTGACGATTAATGATCGGCCTCCTCTCTGATTTCCCTTCCTCCTGTCTCTTCCCGCTTCAGTCTCTACTTCACTCTGCTGCTTGGATTATCTTTGTCCAGAAACGCTCTGGGCATGTCACTCCCCTCCTCAAAAATATCCAGTGGTTGCCTGTCAACCCACGAATCAAGCAAAAACTCTTCACCCTGGGCTTCCAGGCTGTCCATCCATCCATCCCCTCACCCCCTCCTCCCTCACCTCCCTTCTTTCCTTCTCCAGCCCAGCCCGCACCCTTCGCTCCTCTGCCGCCGCTCACCTCCTCACTGGGCCTCGTTCTCGCCCGTCCCGCCGTCGACCCCCGGCCCACATCCTTTCCCTGGCCCGGAATGCCCTCCCTCCGCACATCCGCCAAGCACGCTCTCTTCCTCCCTTCAAAGCCCTACTGAGAACTCACCTCCTCCAGGAAGCCTTCCCACACTGAGCCCGCTTTATCCTCTCCTCCTCCCCACACCCCCACCCTACCTCCTTCCCCTCCCCACAGCACTTGCATATATTTGTACAGATTTCTTACTCTATTTATTTTACTTGTACATATTTACTACTCTATTTTGTTAACGATGTGCCTATAGCTATAATTCTATTTATTCTGACGGTTTTGACACCCGTCTACATTTTTTTTGTTGTCTGTCTCCCCCTTCTAGACCATGAGCCCGTTGTTGGGTAGGGACCGTCTCTATATGTTGCCGACTTGTACTTCCCAAGCGCTTAGTCCAGTGCTCTGCACACAGTAAGCGCTCAATAAATACGATTGAATGAATAAATGAATGGCAGGGTGGCAGGGTGAGTAGCAGCGTGGCGTAGTGGCTAGAGCCTGGGCGTCAGAAGATGGTGGGTTCTAATCCCAGCTCCACTACTTGTCTGCTGTATGACTTTAGGCAAGTCACTTCATTTCTCTGTGCCTCAGTTCCCTCATCTGTAAAATAGGGGTTACGATAGTGAGCCCCACATGGGACAGGGACTGCGTACAACCCTCTTTGGTTGTATCCACCCCAGCACTTAGTACAGTGCCTGGCACGTAGTAAGTGCTTAACAAATACTATAATTATTATTATTATTCTTGCTCCCTGGCTGTTCTGTCGGGGCGCAGGGTGGGAGGGGGTCCACGTGGGCAGCATGGGGAAGCGGCGTGGCTCAGTTGCAAAAGCCTGGGCTTTGGAGTCAGAGGTCATGGGTTCTAATCCCGACTCCGCCAACTGTCAGCAAGTCACTTCACTTCTCTGGGCCTCGGTTCCCTCATCTGGAAAGTGGGGATGAAGACTGTGAGCCCCCCGTGGGACAACCTGATCGCCCTGTAACCTCCCCAGCGCTTAGAACAGTGCTTTGCACATAGTAAGCGCTTAATAAATGCCATCATCATTATTATTATGGGCTGGGGGCTGGGGGTATATATGTATATATGTATGTACATATTTATTTATTTATTTTACTTGTACCTATCTATTCTATTTATTTTATTTTGTTAGTATGTTTGGTTCTGTTCTCTGTCTCCCCCTTCTAGACTTCATGAGCCCACTGTTGGGTAGGGACTGTCTCTAAATGTTGCCAGCTTGTACTTCCCAAGCGCTTAGTACAGTGCTCTGCACACAGTAAGTGCTCAATAAATGCAATTGATTGATTGATTGATTGGGTAGGGGGCGAAGAGAGGCCAGGGAGAGCCCGGGCAAGGCTGAGCCGTAACGACTGATGTTCCAGGAGGGGAGTCGGGCTCCGAAGCCGATGTGTCAGGGACAAACGGCCGCCAGGCAGGTGGGATGTTTCAGACGGACAGCTGGATGCGGCTGGCGGGTGGGGGTTAAAAACATCGGTACCCTGAGCCGACACCCCCTTTGGTCCGAGGGTCCCTCCCTCGCATCTCCACTGAGGCAGAACGGCCAGGGCCCGATCCTTAACCTGTATATATGTTTGTACATATTTATTACTCTATTTATTTATTTATTTTACTTGTACATATCTATTCTATTTATTTTATTTTGTTAGCACGTTTGGTTTTGTGCTCCGGCTCCCCCTTTTAGACTGTGAGCCCACTGTTGGGTAGGGTCCGTCTCTATATGTTGCCAACTTGGACTTCCCAAGCGCTTAGTCCAGTGCTCTGCACACAGTAAGCGCTCAATAAATACGATTGATGATGATGATGACTGTCTCTATATGTTCCAACTTGTACTTCCCAAGGGCTTAGTCCAGTGCTCTGCACACAGTAAGCGCTCAATAAATACGATTGATGATGATGATGATGATGACTGTCTCTATATGTTGCCAACTTGGACTTCCCAAGCGCTTAGTCCAGTGCTCTGCACACAGTAAGCGCTCAATAAATACGATTGATGATGATGATGATGACTGTCTCTATATGTTGCCAACTTGGACTTCCCAAGCGCTTAGTCCAGTGCTCTGCACACAGTAAGCGCTCAATAAATACGATTGATTAAGGCAGGGCTCTGTCCCTGTCAAAGCCCTATCAATTATAAATGAAAGATAATGAGTTATTCATTTCTATTAACGCCTGGTTTCCCCCTCTCATTCATTCTTTCATTCAATCGTATCTATGGAGCGCTGACTGTGTGCAGAGCACTGGACTAAGCGCTTGGGAGACTACAATTTGGCAACATATAAGAGACGGTCCCTACCCAACAACAGGCTCACAGTCTAGAAGGGGGAGGCAGACAACCAAGCGCTTAGTACAGTGCTCTGCACACAGTAAGCGCTCAGTAAATACGATTGAATGAATGAACAAAGCAAAACATGTAGACATGTGTCAAAACCCTCAGAATAAATAGTATAGCTATGAGAGAAGCAGCGTGGCTCAGTGGAAAGAGCCCGGGCTTTGGAGTCAGAGGTCATGGGTTCGAATCCCAGCTCTGCCAATTGTCAGCTGTGTGACTTTGGGCAGGTCATTTCACTTCTCTGTGCCTCAGTTCCCTCATCTGTCAAATGGGGATTAAGACTGTGATCCCCACGTGGGACAACCTGATCACCTTGTAACCTCCCCAGCACTTAGAATAGTGCTTTGCACATAGTGAGCGCTTGCTTTATAAATGCCATTATCATTATATATATACACACACCCCCACATAGATACACACACATACATATATGTATACATATACACACACATATATATACACATATATATACACACATACATATATTTGTATACATACACACCCACACACATATATGTATATATATACATACACACATATATACACACACATACATATATATGTATATATACATACCCACACATATATATGTGTATATATGTGTGTATATATATATATACACATACACACACATATACATACACACGCACACACACACACTTACACTCTCATTTTTAAACGGCATTTGGGTTTTTTTGTTTTTTTTTATGGCATTTATTAAGCGCTCACTATGTGCAAAGCACTGTTCTAAGCACTGGGGAAGTTACAAGGTGATCAGGTTGTCCCATGTGGGGCTCACAGTCTTAATCCCCATTTAACAGATGAGGGAACTGAGGCCCAGAGAAGCGAAGTGACTCACCCAAAGTCACACAGCTGACAGTTGGCGGAGCCGGGATTTGAACCCATGCCGTCCGACTCCAAAGCCCGGGCTCTTTCCACTGAGCCACGCTGCTTCTCTACTTCATCAATTATATTATCGATTAATTGTCACCCCACCCGCCATATACTTATATGTATATATACACACCCACACATATATATGTGTATATACACACCCACACATATATATGTATACACACACACACACACACACACATATACATACACACACACACATACACTCTCTCTCATTTTTAAACGGCATTTGTTAATCACTTACTACTCAACTGGTAAGGTCGTCTTGGGCAGGGGACGTGGCCGGGGACGTGAACGCTTCCCTCCTCTAATGACAATCACTCAATCAATCAATCGTATTTATTGAGCGCTTACTGTGTGCAGAGCACTGGACTAAGCGCTTGGGAAGTACAAGTTGGCAACATAACGACGACCTTCTCACTGGGCCTCGGTCGTCTGTCTCACCACCGACCCCTCGCCCACGTCCTGCCTCTGGCCTAGAATGCCCACCCTCCTCAAATCCGACAGACAACGACCCTCCCCACCTTCAAAGCCTTACTGAAGGCCCATCTCCTCCAAGAGGCCTTCCCTGACTATGCTCTCCTTCCCTCTTCTCCCATTCCCATCTGCATCGCCCTGACTTGCTCCCTTTATTCATCCCCCCGCTTCAGGCCCTGCACCCCTCAGGTCCACATCTGTCCACATAGAGAAGCAGCGTGGCTCACTGGAAAGAGCACAGGCTTGAGAGTCAGAGGTCATGGGTTCAAATCCCGGCTCTGCCAATTGTCAGCTGTGTGACCCTGGGCAAGTCACTTCACTTCTCTGGGCCTCAGTTCCCTCATCTGTCAAATGGGGATGAAGACTGGGAGCCCCCCGTGGGACAATCTGATCAATCAATCAATCAATCACATTTATTGAGCGCTTACTGTGTGCAGAGCACTGTACTAAGCCCTTGGGAAGCACAAGTTGGCAACATAATCTGATCACCTTGTATCCTCTCCAAGCGCTTACAACAGTGCTTTGCACATAGTAAGTGCTTAATAAATGCCACTATTATTATTATTATCTGTCATTTACTGATTTCTATTAATGTCCGTCTCCTCCTCTAGCCTGTCAGCTCGTTGTGGGCAGGGAAAATGTCTGTCATATTGCACTTTCCCAAAAGCTTAGTATAGTGCTCTGCACACAGTAAGTGCTCAATAAGTATGATTGAATGAATAAATGAATACCAACTCCGTTGTATTATACTATTATATATGTATACTATTATATAATAATAATAATAATAATGATGGCATTTATTAAGCGCTTACTATGTGCAAAGCACTGTTCTAAGCGCTGGGGAGGTTACAAGGTGATCAGGTTGTCCCATGGGGGGCTCACTTTATACTATAATAATAAATAATAATAATGATGGCATTTGTTAAGCGCTTACTATGTGCAAAGCACTGTTCTAAGCGCTGGGGGGGATACAAGGTGATCAGGTTGTCCCACCAGGGGCTCACAGTTAACATCCCCATTTTACAGATGAGGTAACTGAGGCTCCAAGAAGTTAAGTGACTTGCCCAAGGTCACACAGCAGACATGTGGTGGAGCCGGGGTTCGAACCCATGACCTCTGGCTCCAAAGCCCGGGCTCTTTCCACTGAGCCATGCTGCTTCTCCTACTATACTATTACTATACTATTACTCTATTTATTTATTCATTACTCTATTTATTTATTCATTACTCTATTTATTTATTCATTACTCTATTTATTTATTTATATTATGTGTGCATATTTATTCTATTTATTTTATTTTGTTAATATGTTTTGTTTTGTTGTCTGACTCCCCCTTCTAGACTGTGAGCCCACTGTTGGGTAGGGCCCGTCTCTATACGTTGCCAACTTGGACTTCCCAAGCATTTAGTACAGTGCTCTGCACACAGTAAGCGCTCAATGAATACGATTGAATGAATGAATGAATGTTGGGTAGGGACCGCCTCTATACATTGCCAACTTGTACTTCCCAAGCGCTTAGTACAGTGCTCTGCACACAGTAAGCGCTCAATAAATACGATTGAATGAATGAATGAATGAATACTCTGCCAAGAACTTAGTCCAGTGCTCAATGCAAAGTGCTCAATAAATAGAGAAGCAGCGTGACCTATTGGGCCTGGGAGTTGGAAGGATCTGGGCTCTAGTAACCAGTCCCCCCACTTATCTGCTGTGTGACCTTGGGAAGTCACTTCACTTCTCTGGGCCTCAGTTCCCTCATCTGTAAAATGGGGATTAAGACTGTGAGCCCCATGAGGGACAACCTGATCACCTTGTAACCTCTCCAGTGCTTAGAACAGTGCTTTGCACATAGTAAGCGCTTAATAAATGCTATTATTATTATTATTATTATCCCCAGTGTTTAGAACAGTGCTTGGCAAATAAAAAGTGTTTAATAAGTACTATAATTATTATTATTCTTTATTATGTGGGACATGGCCTGTGTCCAACCTGATTAGCTTTGAACAGTGCTTAGAACAGTGTTGCTTTGTACTCTCCCAAGCACTAAGTACAGTGCTCCCATCCTTCCCAGCAGTATCTTCAGATGAGGTCTCCTGCCTCCTTTCAAGTGCTACTCCATCCACCTGTGCTTCAGACCCTGTTCCCTCTCATCTTATGAAATCTCTCACCCCTTCCCTTCTCCCCTCCTTAACTTTAATCTTCAACCGCTCACTCTCCACTGGTTCCTTCCCCTCTGCCTTCAAACATGCCCACGTCTCCCCCAACCTAAAAAAAAACCTTTCTTGACCCCATCTCCCCTTCTAGTTATCGCCCTATCTCCCTCCTACGGTTCCTTTCCAAACTCCTAGAACGAGTCGTCTACACCCGCTGCCTCGAATTCCTCAATGCCAGCTCCCTCCTTGACCCCCGCCAATCTGGCTTCCGTCCCCTACACGCCACCGAAACTGCCCTCTCAAAGGTCACCGATGACCTCCTTCTTGCCAAATCCAACGGCTCTTACTCTATGCTAATCCTCCTCGACCTCTCAGCTGCCTTCGACACTGTGGACCACCCCCTTCTCCTCAACACGCTATCCAACCATGGCTTCACGGACTCCGTCCTCTCCTGGTTCTCCTCTAATCTCTCCGGCCATTCATTCTCAGTCTCTTTTGTGGGCTCCTTCTCCCCTTCCCATCCCCTTACCGTAGGGGTTCCTCAAGGGTCAGTTCTTGGTCCCCTTCTGTTCTCTACACTCACTCCCTCGGTGAACTCCTTCGCTCCCACGGCTTCAACTATCATCTCTACGCTGATGACACCCCAATCTACATCTCTGCCCCTGCTCTCTCTCCCTCCCTTCAGGCTCGTATCTCCTCCTGCCTTCAGGACATCTCCATCTGGATGTCTGCCCGCCACCTAAAACTCAATATGTCCACGACTGAACTCCTTATCTTCCCTCCCAAACCCTGCCCTCTCCCTGACTTTCCTGTCACTGTAGACGGCACTACCATCCTTCCCGTCTCACAAGCCCGCAACCTTGGTGTCATCCTCAACTCCGCTCTCTCGTTCACCCCACACATCTGATCCATCACCAAAACCTGCCGGTCTCAACTCCGCAACGTTGCCGAGATCCGCCCTTTCCTCTCTATCCAAACCGCCACCTTGCTGGTTCAAGCTCTCATCCTATCCCGACTGGATTACTGCATCAGCCTCCTCTCTGATCTCCCATCCTCCTGTCTCTCCTCACTTCAATCTACTGCCCAGATGATCTTTGTGCAAAAACTCTCTGGGCATGTCACTCCCCTCCTCAAAAATCTCCAGTGGCTGTCTGTTAACCTACAAATCAAGCAAAAACTCCTCACTCTTGACTTTAAGGCTTTCCATCCCCTTGCTCCCTCCTACCTCGCCTCCCTTCTCTCTTTCTCCAGACCAGCCCACACCCTCCGCTCCTCTGCCGCCGCTCACCTCCTCACTGGGCCTCGTTCTCGCCCGTCCCGCCGTCGACCCCCGGCCCACGTCCTTCCCCTGGCCCGGAATGCCCTCCCTCCCCACATCCTCCAAGCTCGCTCTCTTCCTCCCTTCAAAGTCCTACTGAGAGCTCACCTCCTCCAGGAGGCCTTCCTAAACTGAGCCCTCTTTTTCCTCTCCTCCTCCCTACCCCCACCTCTGCCCTACCTCCTTCCCCTCCCCACAGCACTTGTATATATTTGTACAGATTTATTACTCTATTTTTTTTACTTGTACATATTTACTATTCTATTTATTTTGTTAATGATGTGCATTTAGCTTTAATTCTATTTGTTCTGACAATCTTGACACCCGTCTGCATGTTATGTTTTGTTGTCTGTCTCCCCCTTCTAGACTGGGAGCCCATTGTTGGGTAGGGACCATCTCTCTCTGTTGCCGACTTGTACTTCCCAAGCGCTTAGTCCAATGCTCTGCACACAGTAAGCGCTCAATACATCATCAATCAATCGTATTTATTGAGCGCTTACTGTGTGCAGAGCACTGTACTAAGCGCTTGGGAAGTACAAGGTGGCAACATAGAGAGATGGTCCCTACCCAACAGTGGGCTCACAGTCTAAAAGGGGGAGACAGAGAACAAAACCAAACATACTAACAAAATAAAATAAATAGAATAGATATGTACGACTGACTGAATGAATGAATGACTGCCCAGCATCTCCCCCTTCTAGACTGGGAGCCCATTGTTGGGTAGGGACCGTCTCTCTATGTTGCCGACTTGGACTTCCCAAGTGCTTAGTCCAGTGCTCTGCACACAGTAAGCGCTCAATAAATACGACTGAATGAATGAATGAATGACTGCCCAGCATCTCCCCCTTCTAGACTGTGAGCCCGCTGTTGAGTAGGGACCGTCTCTCTATGTTGCCGACTTGTATTACCAAGTGCTTAGTCCAGTGCTCTGCACACAGTAAGCGCTCAATAAATACGATTGAATGAATGAACGAATGACTGCCCAGCATCTCCCCCTTCTAGACGGTGAGCCCGCTGTTGAGTAGGGACCGTCTCTCTATGTTGCCGACTTGTACTTCCCAAGCGCTTAGTCCAGTGCTCTGCCCACAGTAAGCGCTCAATAAATACGACTGAATGAATGACTGCCCAGCATCTCCCCCTTCTAGACTGTGAGCCCGCTCTTGAGTAGGGACCGTCGCTCTATGTTGCCGACTTGTACTTCCCAAGCGCTTAGTCCAGTGCTCTGCACACAGTAAGCGCTCAATAAATACCACTGAATGAACGAATGAACGAATGAATAAGCGCTTAACAAATACCAATACAAAAATACCATCGTTTGAGCCCACCTCCGTTCCCCGCCCCCCGCCCCCCTCCCGGGGGGCATTGGGCCCACCCCTTCTGCTGGCCGCGTTCCCCCCATACCAGCTGAGGTGCACCCCCTGATGAATGAGCAGGCTGAGGATGCTGCAGCCCAGCACCAGGAGCAGGACTTTCCTCTTGGTCATCATCTTGGCGGCACGGTGCAGGTGGGGCCAGACGGCCGCCATGGTGGACGGATGGACGGACGCGCGGGAGGGCCCCCGACCTCCGCCCCCGCTACCGGGGCCTGGGCCGCCTCGTGCTCATGGGGGTTCCTGGGGCTCGGGGAGCAGGGCCAGCGTTAGCCTCGGGGGGATCTGGAAGGGAAAGGGGAGAAAGTTGAGAGCGGGCAGTCATTCATTCAGTCATTCAATCATTCAATCGCATTTATTGAGCGCTTACTGTGTGCGGAGCACTGGACTAAGCGCTTGGGAAGTACAAGTCGGCAACATCTAGAGACGGTCCCTACTCTACAGCGGGCTCACAGTCTAGAAGGGGGAGATGCTGGGCAGTCATTCATTCATTCATTCAATCGTATTTATTGAGCGCTTACTGTGTGCAGAGCACTGGACTAAGCGCTTGGGAAGTACAAGTTGGCAACATAGAGAGACGGTCAATCAATCAATCAATCGATTGTATTTATTGAGCGCTTACTGTGTGCAGAGCACTGGACTAAGCGCTTGGGAAGTACAAGTTGGCAACAAAGAGAGACGGTCCCTACTCAACAGCGGGCTCACAGTCTAGAAGGGGGAGATGCTGGGCAGTCATTCAGTCATTCATTCAATCGTATTTATTGAGTGCTTACTGTGTGCAGAGCACTGGACTAAGCGCTTGGGAAGTACAAGTTGGCAACATAGAGAGACGGTCAATCAATCAATCAATCAATTGTATTTATTGAGCGCTTACTGTGTGCAGAGCACTGGACTAAGCGCTTGGGAAGTACAAGTTGGCAACAAAGAGAGACGGTCCCTACTCAACAGCGGGCTCACAGTCTAGAAGGGGGAGATGCTGGGCAGTCATTCAGTCATTCATTCAATCGTATTTATTGAGCGCTTACTGTGTGCAGAGCACTGGACTAAGCGCTTGGGAAGTACAAGTTGGCAACATAGAGAGACGGTCAATCAATCAATCAATCATATTTATTAAGCACTTACTGTGCGCAGAGCACTGGACTAAGCGCTTGGGAAGTCCAAGTTGGCAACATAGAGAGACGGTCCCTACTCAACAGCGGGCTCACAGTCTAGAAGGGGGAGATGCTGGGCAGTCATTCAGTCATTCATTCAATCGTATTTATTGAGCGCTTACTGTGTGCAGAGTACTGTACTAAGCGCTTGGGAAGTACAAGTTGGCAACATATAGAGACGGTCCCTATCCAACAGCGGGCTCACAGTCTAGAAGGGGGAGATGCTGGGCAGTCATTCATTCATTCATTAAATCGTATTTATTGAGTGCTTACTGTGTGCAGAGCACTGTACTAAGCGCTTGGGAAGTACAAGTCGGCAACATAGAGAGACGGTCCCTACTCAACAGCGGGCTCACAGTCTAGAGGGGGGAGATGCTGGGCAGTCCCCAGCATCTTCTGCTCCCCGGCCCCCGCCCGGACACGGGCGGACCTCGCTCCCGAGAGAGGAGCGGGGCGATCTCAGGTTTCGGGCTCCTGCGGGGGGATCGGTTACAGACACGATATCTCCCCAGGAGCTGAGATGACCCTCTCTCGGGTGGAATTACAGGATCTGGGTGGGGGGGTGGGGAAGTGCTTCGAACAGTGCACATAGTAAGCGCTTAATAAATGCCATTATGAAGAAAAAAAAGTGAAGCGGGGAGCGGATGGGGCCGCGTGGCAGGCAGGGGAGTGGGGGAAGCAGCGTGGCTTAGTGGCTGGAACACAGGCCCGGGAGTCAGAAGGACCCAGGTTCTAGTCCAGGCTCTGCCGCTTGACTGTTGTGTGGCCTTGGGCGAGTCACTTCACACGTCCGGGCCTCAGTTACCTCATTTGCCAAGCGAGGATTGAGTGCGAGCCCCATGTGGGATGGGGACTGTGTCCAACCTGATTAACCTGCGTCTACCCTAGTGCTTAGACCAGAAGGAGCATGGCACAGTGGCTAGACTACAGGCTCGGGAGTCGGAAGGTCACGGATTCTAATCCCAGCTCCGCTGCTTGTCCGCTGAGTGACCTCGGGCAAGTCACTTCACTTCTCTGGGCCTCAGTTCCCTCATCTGTAAAATGAGGGTTCATTCATTCATTCATGCTGAGTGACCTCGGGCAAGTCACTTCACTTCTCTGGGCCTCAGTTCTCTCATCTGTAAAATGAAGGTTCATTCATTCATTCATTCATTCAATCGTATTTATTGAGCGCTTACTATGTGCAGAACACTGTACTAAGTGCTTGGGAAGTCCAAGTTGGCAACATATAGAGATAGTCCCTACCCAACAGTGGGCTCACAGTCTAGAAGGGGGAGACAGAGAACAAAATAAAATAAATAGAATAAGTATGCACAAATAAAATAAATAAATACATAGAGTAATAAATACGTACAAACATCTATACATATATACAGGTGCTGTGGGGAGGGGAAGGAGGTAAGACGGGGGGGATGGAGAGGGGGACGAGGGGGAGAGGAAGGAAGGGGCTCAGTTTGGAAAGGCCTCCCTAACCAACAGTGGGCTCACAGTCTAGAAGGGGGAGACAGAGAACAAAACAAAACATATTCACAAAATAAAATAAATAGAATAAATATGTACAAATAAAATAGAGTAATAAATACGTACAAACAAATATACATATCTACAGGTGCTGTGGGGAGTGGAAGGAGGTAAGGAGGGGGGGGCGGGGAGGGGGAGGAGGGGGCTCAGTCTGGGAAGGCCTCCCTACCCAACAGTGGGCTCACAGTCTAGAAGGAGGAAACAGAGAACAAAACAAAACATATTGACAAAATAAAATAAATAGAATAAATATGTACAAATAAAATAAATAAATAGAGTAATAAATATGTACAAACATATATACAGGTACTGTGGGGAGGGGAAGGAGGTAAGGCTGGGGGGGGGGATGGGGAGGGGGAGGAGGGAATATCCTGCCCCTCCTCACCCTCTCAAGGATTTTGGGAAAGTGGGGTCTGAGAAGGAAGGCTTGGGGGAAGTGGAGTTGCAGGGGGAGGATGCTGGAAGTGGAGGGGGCAGCCAGCTGGGTGGCTGGGTTCTCAGAGAGGAGGGGGTGGAGGGCAGGGAGAGGTAAGGGGCCTCGCTGGAACCGGGATCTGCTCTGGCCGTCTTTGCTCAAGGGCAGCGTGGCCCCTTGGCAGCATCAGTGGAAAGTCAGCCCCTGCCTGAGGGTGAGCGTGCCACATTCCCTGGGGGTGGGCGGGCGGGCGAGGAGCTGTCAGCCCTCTTCCTCCCTTCAAAGCCCTCCTGAGAGTTCACCTCCTCCAGGAGGCCTTCCCACACTCAGCCCCCTCCTTCCTCTCCCCTATATGTATATATGTTTGTACATATTTATTACTCTCACTTGTACATATTTCTTATATTTTATTTTGTTAATACGTTTTGTTGTCTGTCTCCCCCTTCTAGACTGTGAGCCCGCTGTTGGGCAGGGACCGCCTCCATACGTTGCTAACTTGTACTTCCCAAGCGCTTAGTCCAGTGCTCTGCACACAGTAAGCGCTCAATAAATACGATTGAAGGAATGAATGAATGAATGACCCCAAGGCCCCACAGCCTCTGTCCTGCCCGGCTGGTGTCTCCTGACCCATTTGCCTGTGGCTCCCCGTTTGCCCGGCTGTGAACGTCCCCCCGGCCTCCCCTCCAGCCCCTTCTCACCCCAGGGTCCTGAAAGGCCCCCCAGTCCAGGGGTGGGTGGCTCTCTGTCCCCTCCTTCATCCTCTTTTCCAGCTCCCGCTCCCGCTCCTGACCTTCCCCCCACCTGCCGCAGGAATATTAATCCCAGATTATTTAACCTGGGCCTGTGGCTGAGTTGGCCCGTTCCCCAGGCCATCACTGTCTCCCCCCACCTGCTGCAGGAATATTAATCCCGGATTATTTAACATGGGCCTGTGGCTGGGTTGGCCCGTCCCCCAGGCCATCCCTGTCTCCCCTCACCTGCCGCAGGAATATTAATCCCGGATTATTTAACCTGGGCCTGTGGCTGGGTTGGCCCATCCCCCAGGCCATCACTGTCTCCCCCACCTGCCACAGGAATATTAATCCCATATAATTTAACCTGGGCCTGTGGCTGGGTTGGCCCATACCCCAGGCCATCCCTGTCTCCCCTCCCCTGCCGCAGGAATATTAATCCCGGATTATTTAACCTGGGCCTGTGGCTGGGTTGGCCCATACCCCAGGCCATCACTGTCTCCCCTACCTGCCGCAGGAATATTAATCCCAGATTATTTAACCTAGGCTGGGTTGGCCCGTCCCCCAGGCCATCACTGTCTCCCCCACCTGCTGCAGGAATATTAATCCCAGATTATTTAACCTGGGCCTGTGGCTGGGTTGGCCTGTCCCCCAGGCCATCCCTGTCCCCCCTCCCCTGCCGCAGGAATATTAATCCCGGATTATTTAACCTGGGCCTGTGGCTGGGTTGGCCCATACCCCAGGCCATCACTGTCTCCCCTACCTGCCGCAGGAATATTAATCCCAGATTATTTAACCTAGGCTGGGTTGGCCCGTCCCCCAGGCCATCACTGTCTCCCCCACCTGCAGCAGGAATATTAATCCCGGATTATTTAACATGGGCCTGTGGCTGGGTTGGCCCGTCCCCCAGGCCACCCCTGTCTCCCCCCACCTGCCACAGGAATATTAATCCCGGATTATTTAACGTGGGCCTGTGGCTGGGTTGGCCCATCCCCCAGGCCATCACTGTCTCCCCCACCTGCAGGAATATTAATCCCAGATTATTTAACCTGGGCCTGTGGCTGGGTTGGCCTGTCCCCCAGGCCATCCCTGTCTCCCCTCCCCTGACGCAGGAATATTAATCCCGGATTATTTAACCTGGGCCTGTGGCTGGGTTGGCTCATCCCCCAGGCCATCCCTGTCTCCCCCGGCAGCCCCCCATTGCCCTCCCCCAGGTCCAGGCCTCAGAGACCACCCTGCTCTCCACAGAGAGCCGGAGCTGGGGAAAGGCAGAGTGTCCGACCCCGGAGGGCAACCAAGGGCGACGAGAGGGAAGAAGACGTCTCAGAACAGTTGGTCGCCCCTTCTGGGATTTCCGAGCCGCAGATGCGGCTGGTTTGAGGGTGGACGGGCCGCCCCCCGCTCCCCCAGGGACAGGGCAGAAGGCGGCCAGTCCTCTTTGTCTCCTGCCTCTTCTTTTTTTCAGCCCAGTCCCCATCAGATCCCCCGGCAATCTGGGGGCTTGCTGAGCCCGTCGACTGGGAAACGGATTTTTGGGCAAAACGGTCAGACGCCGGCCCCAACTAGGTTTGTGAAGGAAATTAAAGCAAAAAGAGAAAGAGGGAGGCAGAGGGGCCTAGAAGAAGGAGCAGAAGGCTGGGAGCCAGGGCAACCCCGCCTTCTAGGCCCGGCCCGGCCACTGACCCGCTGTGTGACCTTGGACGAGTCGCAACCTCTCTGGGCCCCGGTTCCCTGACCTGTAATAATGGGAATAAGGTGGATTCAGGGATCTCCCTTCCTCCTAGACTGAGCCCCACGTAATAATGATTTGTTAGGCACTTACTGGGTGCCAGGCGCTGTACTAAGCGCTGACAGGACAAAGAATGCACCAGATCAGATTAGAGTCTATCCATCGCGGAGTTTAGCACCGTGCTTGACGTAACGGGAAGCAGGTGCCGAATAAATAGTATCATTTTTATTAGGGATTTTCAGCAAGGCCTGGGGGAGAGAATGCCGTTCTGGGAGCGGGAAGACCCGGATTCCAACGTAAACTCTGCTCCTAGCCTCCTGTGTGACCTTGGGCAAGTCATTTAACCTCTCTGTGCCTCAGCTCCCTCATCTGCAAAGGTACTTACTGGTCCTACCTCTTATGGAGGCAGCGTGGCTCAGTGGAAAGAGCCTGGGCTTTGAAGTCAGAGGTCATGGGTTCTAATCCTGGCTCCGCCACTTGTCCGCTGTGTGACCTTGGGCAAGTCACTTCACTTCTCTGTGCCCCAGTTCCCTCATCTGTAAAATGGGGACTAAGACTGTGAGCCCCTCGTGGGACAACCTGGTCACCTTGTAACTTCCCCAGCGCTTAGAACAGTGCTTTGCACATAGTAAGCGCTTAATAAAATGCCATTATGTGCCCCATCTGAGGATCTTTAATTTACCCCAGCATTAAGCAGTTTAACTCCCAGTAAGTGCTTAATCAATCAACCGATAGTGTTTGTTGACGGCTTAGATGCAGACCACAGCGCTGAGCACTTGGGAGGGAGCGGTAGAATTGGAGAAGCAGTACGGCATAGTGGACAAGCGCTTAGTCCAGTGCTCTGCACACAGTAAGCGCTCAATAAATACAATTGAATGAATGAATGAGTAGAGCCCGGGCCTGGGAATCACGGGTTCTAATCCTGGTTCCACCACTTGTCTGCCGCATGACCCTGGGGGAAGTCGTGCCTCAGTGACCTCATCTGTAAAAATGGGGATCGAGACGGTGAGCCCCACGTGGGACGGGCACCGTATCCACCCCACCGCTTAGTACGGTGCCGGTCACATAATAGGCGCTTAACGAATGCCATCAGCGTGGCTCAATGGAAAGAGCACGGGCTTGGGAGTCGGAGGTCATGGGTTCAAATCCAGGCTCCGCCAATTGTCAGCCCGGTGACTCTGGGCAAGTCACTTCTCTGTGCCTCAGTTCCCTCATCTGGAAAATGGGGTTGAAGACTGTGAGCCCCATGTGGGACAATCTGATCACCCTGTATCCTCCCCAGTGCTTAGAACAGTGCATTGCACATAGTAAGCGCTTAATAAATGCCATTATTATTATTATTATTCAAATCCCAGCTCTGCCAATTGTCAGCTTGGTGACTTTGGGCAAGTCACTTCACTTCTCTGTGCCTCAGTTCCCTCATCTGGAAAATGGGGATGAAGACTGTGAGCCCCATGTGGGACAATCTGATCACCCTGTATCCTCCCCAGCGCTTAGAACAGTGCATTGCACATAGTAAGCGCTTAATAAATGCCATTATTATTATTATTATTCAAATCCCAGCTCTGCCAATTGTCAGCTTGGTGACTTTGGGCAAGTCACTTCACTTCTCTGTGCCTCAGTTCCCTCATCTGTAAAATGGGGATGAAGACTGTGAGCCCCACGTGGGACAATCTGATCACCCTGTATCCTCCCCAGCGCTTAGAACAGGGCATTGCACATAGTAAGCGCTTAATAAATGCCATTATTATTATTATTATTCAAATCCCAGCTCTGCCAATTGTCAGCTTGGTGACTTTGGGCAAGTCACTTCACTTCTCTGTGCCTCAGCCCCCTCATCTGGGAAATGGGGATGAAGACTATGAGCCCCACATGGGACAATCTGATCACCTTGTATCCTCCCCAACACTTGCACATAGTGAGCACTTAACAAATGCCATCATTATTATTATTATTATGATGATCCGAAGACCCGTTTCCTGTCCTCAAGGAGCTTACAGTCTAGCTATAGATAAATTCCTTTGATAAATAGAACACAGCCATCCCTGTCCCATGGAATAAGATTGTCTCGGGGGACCCAGCCCTCCTGGGATCCATCTCCCAAATTCACCTACAAGGGTGATGAAGCCTGCTTAACCCCCCACCCCCGGCCACCCCCCACCTTCCGAAAGACCCCCAAATGTGGCCCGGGATAGGACCCGGGTTGCTACTGCTTAGTACAAGCGCTTAGTACAGTGCTCTGCACATAGTAAGCGCTCAATAAATACGATTGATGATGACCCAGCAGCAGCGTGGCTCAGTGGAAAGAGCCTGGTTTAGGGAGCCAGAGGTTATGGGTTCTAATCCTGGCTCCGCCACGTCTGCTGTGTGATCTTAGGCAAGTCAATCAATCAATCAATCGTATTTATTGAGCGCTTACTGTGTGCAAACCACTGGACTAAGCGCTTGGGCAGTCCAAGTTGGCAACATATAGGGACAGTCCCTACCCAACAGTGGGCTCACAGTCTAAAAGGGGGAGACGGAGAACAAAACCAAACATACTAACAAAATAAAATAAATAGAATAGATATGAACAAGCAAAATAAATAAAGAGTAATAAATATGTACAAACATATACATATATGCAGGTGCTGTGGGGAAAGGAAGGAGGTAAGATGGAGGGGATGGAGAGGGGGGCGGGGGGGAGAGGAAGGAAGGAAGTCACTTCACTTCTCTGGGCCTCAGTTCCCTCATCTGTAAATTGGGGATGAAGACTGGGAGCCCCCCGTGGGACAACCTGATCACCCTGTATCCCTCCCAGCGCTTAGAACAGTGCTTTGCACATGGTGAGCGCTTAACAAATGCCATCGTTATTCCTCATCATCAATCGTACTTATTGAGCGCTTCCTATGTGCAGAGCACTGTACTAAGCGCTTGGGAAGTACAAACTGGCAACATATAGAGACAGTCCCTACCCAACAGTGGGCTCACAGTCTAGAAGGGGGAGACGGAGAACAAAACCAAACATACTGACACAATAAAATAGAATAGATATGTGCAAGTAAAATAAATAAATAGAGTAATAAATCTGTACAAACATATATACAGGTGCTGTGGGGAAGGGAAGGAGGTAAGATGGGGGGGGATGGAGAGGGGGACGAGGGGGAGAGGAAGGAAGGAAGTCACTTCTCTGGGCCTCAGTTCCCTCATCTGTAAATTGGGGATGAAGACTGGGAGCCCCCCGTGGGACAACCTGATCACCCCGTATCCCCCCCAGCGCTTAGAACAGTGCTTTGTACATGGTGAGCGCTTAACAAATGCCATCGTTATTCCTCATCATCAATCGTACTTATTGAGCGCTTACTATGTGGAGAGCACTGTACTAAGCGCTTGGGAAGTACAAACTGGCAACATCTAGAGACAGTCCCTACCCAACGGTGGGCTCACAGTCTAGAAGGGGGAGACGGAGAACAAAACCAAACATAGTAACACAATAAAATAGAATAGATATGTGCAAGTAAAATAAATACATAAATAAATAAATAAATACATAAATACATAAATACATAAATGAATAAATAAATAGAGTAATAAATATGTACAAACATATATACAGGTGCTGTGGGGAAGGGAAGGAGGTAAGATGGGGGGATGGAGAGGGGGAGAGGAAGGAAGGAAGTCACTTCACTTCTCTGGGCCTCAGTGCCCTCATCTGTAAATTGGGGATGAAGACTGGGAGCCCCCCGTGGGACAACCTGATCACCCTGTATCCCCCCCCAGCGCTTTGCACATGGTAAGCGCTTAACAAATGCCATCGTTATTATTATTCTGCAGGAAGAGCTTGGTGGGGGGGGAAAGGCCGGGAAGGAGAATGTGAGAATCCAGGCAGGAATAAGTGGCCCAGGTCCTCCCCCGCAGGAATCCTCCTTCCATCTGCCCCCACCCCCCCAGAATGAATCCGAGCGTCAGCCCCGGCCTAATTTTAGTACCTGCTACTTCACCTTCATCGCCCACTTGCTATTTTTCCACCTCTCTTTTTTCTTTCCCCGGGGCAGCAATGGAGCAGGAATGTGAGCTCCAAAAGATGGAACCTGCGGGCTCCCAGCCCCCCCACTCGGGATCTGGAGATGGGAAGGGGATGAACGGCTCCAACGGGAGACCCCCTCATCTGGGGAGATGGAAGATGGAGGGAGGGAAGGGAGAGGGACAGGTGCCTGCAATGGAGCCTCCCCATCTTTCTCCCTCCCTGCCTCGATTTCCCCCTCCTCCTCCCTTCCCAAACAGCCCTGCCATTCCCCACCTGGGCTGCGGCCCGGATTCCTGGGTGCTGGGGGCGTCTCCCCCAGCCCTGCCCCATCTCCATCCCATCGGTGCGGGGGTTTGTGTGGGGTCCAAGACCCCCCGGTTCCCCTCCCCTAATTGCCACGACCCCAGACTGGGGCCTTGGGGGGGTCTTTTGGTACTCACCCCCCACTGGGGCCTGTCGGGCTCTGGGGGGCTGCAGAAGCCCCCTCTTCACCCCCGCAGGGCCCCAATTTTCAGCTCTGCGGGATCAGGTGGCAGCGTCCGGCCCCTCTCTCCCCTCTGTCTGGCTCTGTGTGTGTGTGTCTGTGTGGGTCTGTGTTGTGTGTGTGTGTGTGTCTGTGTGTGTGTGTGTGTCTGTGGGTGGGAGAGGAGGGGGAGGAGGAGAGGGGGGATGGGGAGAGAGGGAGGGGAGGGGGAAGAGAGAGGGGGAGGGGGAAGAGAGAGGAGGAGGAGAAGGAAGAGGAGGAGGAGGAGGGAGGAATCAATCAATCAATCAATCAATCAATCGTATTTATTGAGCGCTTACTATGTGCAGGGCACTGGACTAAGCGCTTGGGAAGTACAAACTGGCAACACATAGAGACAGACCCTACCCAACAGTGGGCTCGCAGTCTAAAAGGGGGAGACAGAGAACAGAACCAAACATACCAACAAAATCAAATAAATAGGATGGAAATGTACAAGTACAATAAATAAATAAATAAATAAACAGAGTAATAAATATGTACAACCATATGTACATACATACAGGTGCTGTGGGGAAGGGAAGGAGGTAAGATGGGGGGGATGGACGGGGGGTATTTGTTAAGCAGGAGGGGAGAATAATAATAATAATAATAATAACGTTGGCATTCTTTTTCTTTTTAATGGCATTTATCAGGCGCTTACTATGTGCAAAGCACTGTTCTAAGCGCCCGGGAGGTTACAAGGAGATCAGTTTGTCCCCCAGGGGGAATCACAGTCTTCATCCCCATTTGACAGAGGAGGGAACTGAGGCCCAGAGAAGCGAGGTGACTTGGCCAAAGTCCCACGGCTGGCATTCATTAAGCCCTTACTCTGTGCCAAGCGCTGTTCTTAGCGCTGGGGAGGTTGCAAGGCGATCAGGTTGTCTTCCCGGGGGAATCACGGTCTTCATCCCCATTTGACAGAGGAGGGGACTGAGGCCCAGAGAAGTGAGGTGACTTGGCCAAAGTCCCACGGCTGGCATTCACTAAGCCCTTACTCTGTGCCAAGCGCTGTTCTAAGCGCCAGGGAGGTTACAAGGCGATCAGGTTGTCCACCGGGGAGCTCACGGTCTTCATCCCCATTTGACAGAGGAGGGAACTGAGGCCCAGAGAAGTGAGGTGACGGCCAAAGTCCCACGGCTGACATTCACTAAGCCCTTACTCTGTGCCAAGCGCTGTTCTAAGCGCTGGGGAGGTTACAAGGCGATCAGGTTGTCCACCGGGGAGCTCACGGTCTTCATCCCCATTTGACAGAAGAGGGAACTGAGGCCCAGAGAAGTGAGGTGACTTGGCCAAAGTCGCACGGCTGGCATTCATTAAGCCCTTACTCTGTGCCAAGCGCTGTTCTAAGCGCTGGGAAGGTTACAAGGTGATCAGGTTGTCCCCCCGGGGGAATCACAGTCTTCATCCCCATTTGACAGATGGGGGAACTGAGGCCCAGAGAAGTGAAGTGACTTGCCCAAAGTCACACAGCTGACATTCATTAAGCCCTTACTCTGTGCCAAGCGCTGTTCTAAGCGCTGGGGAGGTTACAAGGTGCTCAGCTTGTCCCCCGGGGGGCTCCCAGTCGTCACCCCCCATTTGACAAGGTTACAAGGTGCTCAGCTTGTCCCCCGGGGGGGCTCCCAGTCGTCACCCCCCCCCCCATTTAACGAGCAGCAGCGTGGCTCAGTGGAAGTGGGCATAATCAATCAATCAATCGTATTTATTGAGCGCTTACTGTGTGCAGAGCACTGTACTAAGCGCTTGGGAAGTCCAAGTTGGCAACATATAGAGACAGTCCCAACCAACAGTGGGCTCACAGTCTAGAAGGGGGAGACAGAACAAAACCAAACATACTAACAAAATAAAATAAATAGAATAGATATGTACAAGGAAAATAAATCAAATAGAGTAATAAATCTGTACAAACATATATACATATATACAGGTGCTGTGGGGAAGGGAAGGAGGTAAGATGCGGGGGATGGAGAGGGGGACAAGGGGGAGAGGAAGGAAGGGGCTCAGTCTGGGAAGGCCTCCTATCAATCAATCAATCAATCAATCGTATTTATTGAGCGCTTATTGTGTGCAGAGCACTGGACTAAGCGCTTGGGAAGTACAAGTTGGCAACATCTAGAGACAGTCCCTACCCAACAGTGGGCTCACAGTCTAGAAGGGGGAGACAGAGAACAAAACCAAACATACTAACAAAATAAAATAAATAGAATAGATATGTACAAGGAAAATAAATCAATCAATAAATAGAGTAATAAATATGCATAAACATATACATCTATACAGGTGCTGTGGGGAAGGGAAGGAGGTAAGATGCGGGGGGATGGAGACGGGGACGAGGGGGAGAGGAAGGAAGGGGCTCAGTCTGGGAAGGCCTCCAATTCCCTCATGTGTCAAATGATGATGATGATGGTATTTGTTAAGCACTTACTATGTGCAAAGCACTGTTCTAAGCGCTGGGGAGGTTACAAGGTGCTCTGCTTGTCCCCCGGGGGGCTTCCAGTCGTCATCCCCTCCCCGCCCCCCCCCCCCCCCCCATTTGACAAGCAGCAGCATGGCTCAGTGGAAGTGGGCATAAATGCTGGGGAGATAATAATCATAATAAAAATGATGATGATGGTATTTGTTAAGCGCTTACTATGTGCGAAGCCCTGTTCTAAGCTCTAGGGAGGATACAAGGTGATCAGGTAGCGGGGCTCAGTGGGAAGAGCCCACGCTTTGGAGTCAGAGGTCAGGGGTTCAAATCCCAGCTCTGCCAACTAATAATAACAATAATGGTATTTATTAAGCACTGTTCTAAGCGCTGGGGAGGATACAAGGTGATCAGGTTGTCCCACGGGGGGGATCACAGTTTTAATCCCCATTTGACAGATGAGGTCACTGAGGTTCAGAGAAGTTAAGTGACTTGCCCAAGGTCACACAGCAGATATGTGGTGAAGCCGGGATTAGAACCAATGACCTCTGATTCCCAAGCCTGGGCTCTTTCCACTGAGCCACGCTGCTTCTCACAACTGTCAGCCGTCAGCTGTGTGACTTTGGGCAAGTCACTTTACTTCAATAAATATGATTGATTGAGGGTGAGGAGCTTACGATTGAATGAATGAATGAATGAATATATCTACCTATAGATACCCCCTTCTAGACTCCCACCCCCCCCCTTCTAGACTGTGAGCCCGCTGTTGGGTAGGGACCATCTCTATATGTTGCCAACTTGGACTTCCCAAGCGCTTAGTCCAGTGCTCTGCACACAGTAAGCGCTCAATAAATACGATTGAATGAATGAATGAATGAATGTAGAGGAGGAAATGAGGAAGTGGCTCAGTGGAAAGAGCCCGGGCTTTGGAGTCAGAGGTCATGGGTTCAAATCCCGGCTCTGCCACTTGTCAGCTGGGTGACTTGGGGCGAGTCACTTCACTTCTCTGGGCCTCAGTTCCCTCATCTGTCAAATGGGGAAGAAGACTGTGAGCCCCCCGTGGGACAACCTGATCACCTTTATCCCCCCCCCAGTACTTAGAACAGTGCTTGGCACATAGTAAGTGCTTAACAAATACCATCATTAAGACTATGAGCCCCCCGTGGGACAACCTGATCACCTTGTAACCTCCCCAGCGCTTAGACCAGTGCTTGGCACATAGTGAGCGCTTAATAATAATAATAATGACGGTATTTGTTAAGCGCTTACTATGTGCCAAGCACTGTTCTAAGCGCTGGGGAGGGGGAGATAACAAGGGGCTCACTGTCTTCATCCCCACTTTACAGATGAGGGAACTGAGGCACATAGAAGTGAAGTGATTTGCCCAAAGTCACACGGTTGACAAGTGGTGAAGCCGGGATTAGAACCCATGACCTCTTAATCCCAAACCCGGGCTCTTTCCACTGAGCCACACTAGACAAGTGTCAAAACCTTTCAGAATAAATAGAACTATAGCTGTATGCACATCATCAATAAAAAAGAATAGTAAATATGTGCAAATAAAATAAATAGAGTAATAAATATGTACAGATATGTACAAGTGCTGTGGGGAGGGGAAGGAGGTAGGGCAGACGAAGGGGATGGGGAGAAGGAGAAGAAAAAGGGGGCTCAGTGTGGGAAGGCCTCCTGGAGGAGGTGAGCTCTCAGTAGGGCTTTGAAGGGAGGAATATTTATTCTATTTATATTATTTTGTTAATATGTTTTGTTTTGTTCTCTGTCTCCCCCTTCTAGAGTGTGAGCCCGCTGTTGGGTAGGGACCGTCTGTATATGTTGCCAACTTGGACTTCCCAAGTGCTTAGTACAGTGCTCTGCACAAAGAGAAGCAGCGTGGCTCAGTGGAAAGAGCCCGAGCTTTGGAGTCAGAGGTCATGGGTTCAAATCCCGGCTCCGCCAATTGTCAGCTGTGTGACTTTGGGCAAGTTGCTTCACTTCTCTGGGCTTCAGTTCCCTCATCTGGAAAATGGGGATGAAGACTGTGAGCCCCCCGTGAGACAACCTGATCACCTTGTAACCTCCCCAGCGCTTAGAACAGTGCTTTGTACATAGTAAGCGCTTAACAAATGCCATTATTATTATTATTTATTAGTAAGTGCTCAATAAATACGATTGAATGAATGAATGAATGAATGAATGAAAGGAAGAGAGACCATCCCTGCCCACAACGGGCTCACAGTCTAGAAGTGGGGAGGCAGACATCAAAACAAGTCAAATAGTCCAAATATCAATCAATCAATCAATCATATTTATTGAGCACTTACTGGGTGCAGAGCACTGTACTAAGCGCTTGGGAAGTCCAAGTTGGCAACATAGAGAGACAGTCCCTACGCAACAGTGGGCTCACAGTCTAAAAGGGGGAGACAGAGAACAAAGCCAAACGTATTAACAAAATAAAATAAATAGAATAGGTATGTACAAGTAAAATAAATAAATCAATAAATACAGTAATAAATATGTACAAACATATATACATCTATACAGGTGCTGTGGGGAAGGGAAGGAGGTAAGATGGGGGGATGGAGAGGGGAAAGTGGGGCAGAGGAAGGAGGGGGCTGAGTGTGGGAAGGCCTCCTGGAGGAGGTGAGCTCTCAGTAGGGCCTTGAAGGGAGGAAGAGAGCTTCTTCAAAACCTCCTCAATAATAATAATAATAATAATAATAATAATAATAGCATTTATTAAGTGCTTACTATTTGCAAAGCACTGTTCTAAGCTCTGGGGAGGTTAACAAGATGAGCAGGTTGTCCCACGGGGGGCTCACAGTCTTCATCCCCATTTTCCAGATGAGGAAACTGAGGCCTAGAGAAGTGAAGTGACTTGCCCGAAGTCACCCACTCGACTGTCCCCACGATTTACTCCCAGGGTCAGGGAGGGTCTCTTCCACTAAGAGAGTAGAGGAGGGGAGGGACCGTCTCTATATGTTGCCAACTTGTACTTCCCAAGCGCTTAGTACAGTGCTCTGCACACAGTAAGCGCTCAATAAATATGATTGATTGATTGATTGAGGGGAAGGGGACCAATAGACGGGGTCGTTTGTCCTTCCGTGTCCTTCACTGGTTGCCATCACCTCCGATTTATCAGCGTTTTCATCGTTCCGGAATCAGGTAACAAAGGCTGAGGCTGGAGTCCTGGGATTCCTGAGTTCAAGGAAGCGTGCCAAGGATTAGACGTCACACAGGTGAAGATACTCGATCCATATTTGAGAATATGGAAGCAGCAGAGAAGCAGCGCGGCTCAGTGGAAAGAGCCCGGGCTTTGGAGTCAGAGGTCGTGGATTCAAATCCCGGCTCCGCCACTTGTCAGCTGGGTGACTTTGGGCAAGTCACTTCACTTCTCTGGGCCTCGGTTCCCTCATCTGGAAAATGGGAATGAAGACTGTGAGCCCCACGTGGGACAACCTGGTCACCTTGTAACCTCCCCAGCGCTTAGAACAGTGCTTGGCACATAGTAAGCGCTTAATAAATGCCATCAATATTATTATTATATTTGCATGAGAAGTTGGGCTGGGAAGCCTGATGACCTCTCTTCTTAAGCATAATAATAATGATGGTATTATTAGTGATAATAATGAGCGCCGGGGGAGAGACAAGGTCATCAGGTTGTCCCACGTGGGGCTCAAAGTCTTCATCCCCATTTTATTCATTCAGTCGTATTTATTTAGCGCTGACTGTGTGCAGAGCACTGTACTAAGCACTTGGGAAGTCCAAGTTGGCAACACTCATTCATTCATTCATTCAATCGTATTTATTGAGCGCTGACTGTGTGCAGAGCACTGTACTAAGTGCTTGGGAAGTCCAAGTTGGCAACATTCATTCATTCATTCATTCATTCAATCATATTTATTGAGCGCTTACTGTGTGCAGAGCACTGTACTAAGTGCTTGGGAAGTACAAGTTGGCAACATCTAGAGATGGTCCCTACCCAACAGTGGGCTCACAGTTAAGAAGGGGGAGACAAGATGAGGTCACTGAGGCCTGGAGACGTGAAGTGACTTGCCCAAGGTCACACAGCTGACAAGTGGCGGAGCTGGGATTCGAACCCATGACCTCTGACTCCCAAGCCCGGGCTCTTTCCACTATTCATTCATTCAATCATATTTATTGAGCGCTTACTATGTGCAGAGCACTGGACTAAGCGCTTGGGAAGTCCAAGTTGGCAACATTCATTCATTCATTCAATCGTATTTATTGAGCGCTTACTGTGTGCAGAGCACTGGACTAAGCGCTTGGGAAGTACAAGTTGGCGACATTCATTCATTCATTCAATCGTATTTATTGAGCGCTTACTGTGTGCAGAGCACTGGACTAAGCGCTTGGGAAGTCCAAGTTGGCAACATTCATTCATTCATTCAATCGTATTTATTGAGCGCTTACAGTGTGCAGAGCACTGTACTAAGCGCTTGGGAAGTCCAAGTTGGCAACATCTAGAGACGGTCCCTACCCAACAGTGGGCTCCCAGTCTAGGGCTCACTAAGCCATGCTGCTTCTGTTTCTTCTCTTCTGCACTTCAGGTAGTCAAACCTCCTGGGCCCGGCCTGGGGTCTTTTCTCCTCTGGGATTCCCCCCATCTTCTTTCCAGGTTCCCCGCCTCCGGCCTCCAGGGCTGGGAAAGGGAATGGGAAGGGAATGGGATGGAGGGTGGCGGGAGTCTTCAGGTTCAGGTTACGGGGAGCAGTTTAAAGAACCAGTTGGGTCTGAGCCAGGCTCCCTTAGGCCTATTTCAGGGAGGGTATTCGTGGTGCCCCTTCCGACGCCCCCACCTCCCCAGCAGGTCCAGCGCTTAGTACAGTGCCCAGCTGTGTGACTCTGGGCAAGTCACTTCACTTCTCTGGGCCTCAGTGACCTCATCTATCAAATGGGGATGAAGAATTTGAGCCCCCCGTGGGACAACCTGATCACTTTGTGACCTCCCCAGTGCTTAGAACAGTGTTTGGCACATAGTAAGCGCTTAACAAAAGCCATCATTATTATTATTATTATTATTATTGAGAGTCAGAGGTCATGGGTTCGAATCCCGGCCCTGCCAATCGTCAGCTGTGTGACTTTGGGCAAGTCACTTCAAGACTGTGAGCCCACCTTCTAGACTGTGAGCCCACTGTTGGATTGATTGATTTATTATTATTATTATTAAGAGGCTGCCAATATCCGGGAAGGTTCTTGGGGAGCATTAGGGCCCCAAAGAAAAGGGGAGAGCAGAATCTCTTTATGGGAAGCAGCGTGGCCTGCTGAAAAGAGCAAGGGCCTGGCTGCCCAAGGACTTGGGTTCAAATCCTGACTCCACCGCTTGTTCCGCTGTGTGATCTCAATCAATCAATCAATCAATCAATCAATCTCAGGCAAGTCGCTTTGCTTCTCTGGGCCTCGGTTCCTTCACCTGTCAAATGGGGATGAAGATTGTGAGCCCCATGTGGGACAGGGACTGTGTCCAATCTGATTAGCTCGCGTCTACTCCTTAGCACTGTGCCCGACGAGCAGTAAGCGCTTAATACCATAAAAAACCTATCCTATTGCTTAGAAGAGTGTTTTTATGGTATTCATTAAGTGCTTACTCTGTGCTTATTTGCCCCACGTGGGACAGGGACTGTGTCCAATCTGATTAGCTTGCGTCTACTCCAGTCAATCAATCAATCAATCAATCATATTTATTGAGAGCTTACTGTGTGCAGAGCACTGTACTAAGCGCTTGGGAAGTCCAAGTTGGCAACATCTAGAGACAGTCCCTACCCAACAGTGGGCTCACAGTCTAAAAGGGGGAGACAGAGAACAAAACCAAACATACTAACAAAATAAAATAAATAGAATAGATACGTACAAGTCAAATAAATAAATAGAGTAATAGATATGTACAAACATATATACATATATACATACTCCAGCGCTTAGCACTGTGCCCGACGCGTAGTAAGCGCTTAATACCATAAAAAACCTATCCTATTGCTTAGAAGAGTGTTTTTTATGGTATTCATTGAGTGCTTACTCTGTGCTTATTTGCCCCGCGTGGGACAGGGACTGTGTCCAATCTGATTAGCTCGCGTCTACTCCAGTGCTTAGCACTGTGCCCGACGCGCAGTAAGTGCTTAATACCATAAAAAAAACCTATCCTATTGCTTAGAAGAGTGTTTTTTATGGTATTCATTAAGTGCTTACTCTGTGCTTATTTGCCCCACGTGGGACGGGGACTGTGTCCAATCTGATTAGCTTGCGTCTACTCCAATCAATCAATCAATCGTATTTATTGAGCGCTTACTGTGTGCAGAGCACTGTACTAAGCGCTTGGGAAGTCCAAGTTGGCAACATCTAGAGACAGTCCCTACCCAACAGTGGGCTCACAGTCTAAAAGGGGGAGACGGAGAACAAAACCAAACATACCAACAAAATAAAATAAATAGAATAGATACGTACAAGTCAAATAAATAAATAAATAGAGTAATAGATATGTACAAACATATATACATATATACATACTCCAGCGCTTAGCACTGTGCCTGACGCGCAGTAAGTGCTTAACACCATAAAAAAACCTATCCTATTGCTTAGAACAGTGTTTTTTATGGTTTTCATTAAGTGCTTACTCTGTGCTTATTTGCCCCACGTGGGACAGGGACTGTGTCCAAACTGATTAGCTTGCATCTACTCCAGTCAATCAATCAATCAATCAATCATATTTATTGAGAGCTTACTGTGTGCAGAGCACTGTACTAAGCGCTTGGGAAGTCCAAGTTGGCAACATCTAGAGACAGTCCCTACCCAACAGTGGGCTCACAGTCTAAAAGGGGGAGACAGAGAACAAAACCAAACATACCAACAAAATAAAATAAATAGAATAGATACGTACAAGTCAAATAAATAAATAAATAGAGTAATAGATATGTACAAACATATATACATATATACATACTCCAGCGCTTAGCACTGTGCCCGACGCGCAGTAAGTGCTTAACACCATAAAAAAACCTATCCTATTGCTTAGAAGAGTGTTTTTTATGGTATTCATTAAGTGCTTACTCTGTGCTTATTTGCCCCACGTGGGACGGGGACTGTGTCCAATCTGATTAGCTTGCGTCTACTCCAGTCAATCAATCAATCGTATTTATTGAGCGCTTACTGTGTGCAGAGCACTGTACTAAGCGCTTGGGAAGTCCAAGTTGGCAACATCTAGAGACAGTCCCTACCCAACAGTGGGCTCACAGTCTAAAAGGGGGAGACAGAGAACAAAACCAAACATACCAACAAAATAAAATAAATAGAATAGATACGTACAAGTCAAATAAATAAATAAATAGAGTAATAGATATGTACAAACATATATACATATATACATACTCCAGCGCTTAGCACTGTGCCCGACGCGCAGTAAGTGCTTAACACCATAAAAAAACCTATCCTATTGCTTAGAAGAGTGTTTTTTATGGTATTCATTAAGTGCTTACTCTGTGCTTATTTGCCCCACGTGGGACGGGGACTGTGTCCAATCTGATTAGCTTGCGTCTACTCCAGTCAATCAATCAATCGTATTTATTGAGCGCTTACTGTGTGCAGAGCACTGTACTAAGCGCTTGGGAAGTCCAAGTTGGCAACATCTAGAGACAGTCCCTACCCAACAGTGGGCTCACAGTCTAAAAGGGGGGAGACAGAGAACAAAACCAAACATACCAACAAAATAAAATAAATAGAATAGATACGTACAAGTCAAATAAATAAATAAATAGAGTAATAGATATGTACAAACATATATACATATATACATACTCCAGCGCTTAGCACTGTGCCCGACGCGCAGTAAGTGCTTAACACCATAAAAAACCTATCCTATTGCTTAGAAGAGTGTTTTTATGGTATTCCTTAAGTGCTTGCTATGTGCTTATTTGTTACATGCTTATGAGAGGCAGCATGCTGGGGCTCAGTTCCCTCATCTGCAAAAAGTGGAGATTCAATGCCTGTCCTTTCTCTTAGACTGATTGATTGATTGATATATGTATATATGTTTGTACATATATTTTACTCTTCATTTCTTTATTTTAGCTCCATGCTTGTCAGCTGTGTGACTTTGGGCAACTCTGGGCCTGTTACCTCATCTGGAAAATGGGGATTAAGACTGTGAGCCCCACATGGATCAACCTGATCACCTTGTATCTCCCACAGTGCTTAGAACAGGGCTTGGCACATAGTAAGTGCTTAACAAATACCATCATCCCGCTGTTGGGTAGGGACCGTCTCTATATGTTGCCAACTTGTACTTCCAAGCACTTAGTCCAGTGCTCTGCACACAGTAAGCGCTCAATAAATACGATTGATTGATTGATTGATTGATCATCATCATTCATTCATTCATTCATTCATTCAATCGTATTTATTGAGCACTTACTCTGTGCTGGGAAGTCCAAGTTGGCAACATCTAGAGACGGTCCCTACCCAACAGCGGGCTCACAGCCTAGAAGGGGGAGATGGACAACAAAACAAAACTGTTAACAAAATAAAATAAATAGAATAAATATGTACAAGTAAAATAAATAAATAGATAGAGTAAGAAATATGTACAAACATATATACATATATACAGGTGATACCGTCATCATCAGCATCACCAGGTAAGCGCTCAATAAATGTGATTGAATGAATGAATGACTAAATTCATTCATTCATTCATTCAATCATATATATTGAGCGCTTACTGTGTGCAGAGCACTGTACTAAGCGCTTGGGAAGTCCAAGTTGGCAACATCTACAGACGGTCCCTACCCAACAGTGGGCTCACAGTCCAGAAGGGGGAGGCAGACAACAAAACAGAACATATTAACAAAATGAAATAAATAGAATAAATATGTGCGAGTAAGATAAATAGAGCAATAAATATGTACAAACATATTCAATCGCATTCATTGAGCACTTACTGTGTGCACTAAGCGCTTGGGAAGTACAAGTTGGCAACATATAGAGATGGTCCCTACCCAACAGTGAGCTCACAGTCTAGAAGACTAGAAGAACATATATACAGGTGTATATATATATATAGAGAGAGAGAGTATAGTATAGTATAGTATAATATATAGACTATATATACATATGTACAGGTATATATATATATATAGTATAGTATAGTATAATATATAGACTATATATACATATGTACAGGTGATATCATTGGAGAAGCAGCGAGGCTCAGTGGAAAGAGCCTGGGCTTTGGAGTCAGAGGTCATGGGTTCAAATCCCGGCTCGCCAACTGTCAGCTGTGTGACTTTGGGCAAGTCACGTCACTTCTCTGGGCCTCAGCTACCTCATCTGGAAAACGGGGCTGAAAAACTGTGACCCCGCCTTGGGACAACTTGATCACCTCGTTACCTCCCCAGCACTTAGAACAGTGCTTTGCACATAGTAAGTGCTTAACAAATGCCATCATCATCATCACCACCAAGTAAGCCCTCAATAAATGCGATTGAATGAATGAATGAATGAATGAATGAATGCAGTGCTCCGCACAGTGTAAGCACTCTGTAATAAATACTATTGAATGAATGAACCGCTCTTGAGCCTGGCCTTGACAGATTGGAGTTGACGGGTTCTCACGAGGCTTTGGGGCCGGCTGGGAGGGGAGAGCAGCGGGGTGGGAGAGGGGTGGGGGGGCCTTTTGGATCAGGAAGACTCCTTCATCAGGGGGGGCGATGACCCAGTTTAAATGAGGCTGTTAATGAGAGGACGGAGCTAGGAAGAGTGGCGGAGTTATCTTGGGGGGCGATCTCCCTCCAACTAGAGGAGCAGCGTGGCTCAGTGGAAGGAGCACAGGCTTTGGAGTCAGAGGTCATGGGTTCAAATCCCGGCTCCGCCGCTTGTCAGCTGGGTGACTTTAAGGCAAGTCGCTTCACTTCTCTGGGCCTCAGTGACCTCATCTGGAAAATGGGGATTAAGACTGTGAGCCCCCCAACCTGATCACTTTGTATCCTCCCTAGCGCTTAGAACAGTGCTTTGCACATAGTAAGTGCTTAATAAAGGCCATTATTATTATTATTATCCCCCCCCCAAATATGGAGAGTTGGGGGGGGAGAGCTCACCTCCTCCAGGAGGCCTTCCCAGACTGAGCCCCCTCCTTCCTCTCCCCCTCTTTCCCCTCTCCATCCCCCACCACCTTACCTCCTTCCCCTCCCCACAGCACCTGTATAGATGTATAGATGTTTGTACAGATTTATTACTCTATTTCACTTGTACATATTTATTCTATTTATTTTATTTGGTTTATATGTTTTGTTTTGTTCTCTGTCTCCCCCTTCTAGACTGTGAGCCCACTGTAGGGACCGTCTCTAGATGTTGCCAACTTGGACTTCCCAAGCGCTTAGTACAGTGCTCTGCACACAGTAAGTGCTCAAGAAATACGATTGAACGAATTAATGAATGATAAGGGGAGGGCAGAGGTGGGTTGCAGCATAGGAAAAGCAGCATGGCTCAGTGGAAAGAGCCCGGGCTTGGGAGTCAGAGGTCATGGGTTCTAATCCCGGCCCCGCCAATTGTCAGCTGTGTGATCTTGGGCAAGTCACTTAACTTCTCTGAGCCTCAGTTACCTCATCTGTAAAATGGGGATGAAGACTGTGAGCCCCACATGGGACAACCTGATCACCTTGTATTCCCCCCCAGCGCTTAGAACAGTGCTTTGCACATAGTAAGCGCTTAACAAATGCCATCATCATCATCATCATCATCATCAGAAGCAGTGTGGCCTAGTGGATAGTACAGGGGCCTGGGAGTTAGAAGGATCTGGGTTTTAATCCCGGCGCCGCCACTTGCCTGCTGTGTCACCTTGGGCAAATCACTTCACTTCTCTGGGCCTCAGTGACCTCATCTGCAAAATGGGGATGAAGACTGTGAGCCCCATGTGGGACCGGGACTGTGTCCAACTCAGTTACCGTCTATCCAGTACAGCCGTTGGTGCCTAATAAGTGCTTAACAAATAGCTCAATCGGATCTTGGATCTTTGACCATTGGACATTTGATAATCCTCCCAACTCCTCAGCGCTTATGTACGTATCTTTAAATTATATATTATAAATCAGTTATTTATTTGTATTGACATCTGTCTCCTCCCTCTAGTCTGTAAACTCATTATGGACAGGGAATGTGTCTGTGAATTCTGTTGTAATAATAATAATGGCATTTATTAAGTGCTTTCTATTTGCAAAGCACTGTTCTAAGTGCTGGGGAGGTTACAAGATGATCAGGTTGACCCACAGGGGGCTCACAGTCTTAATCCCCATTTTACAGATGAGGGAACTGAGGCACAGAGAAGCGAAGTGACTTGCCCAAAGTCACCCAGCTTACAATTGGCAGAGCCGGGCTTTCATTCATTCATTCAACCGTATTTATTGAGCGCTTTCTGTGTGTCCCTACCTAACAGCGGGCTCACAGTCTAGAAGGGGGAGACAGACAACAACACAAAACATATTAACAAAATAAAATAAATAGAATAAATATGTACAAATAAAATAAATAAATAAATAAATAGAATAATAAATGTGTACAAACATATACCTATACACTGGTGCTGTGGGGAGGGGAAGGAGGTAAGGCAGGGGGATGGGGAGGTGGAGGAGGGGGAGAGGAAGGAGAGGGCTCAGTCTGGGAAGGCCTCCTGGAGGAGGTGAGCTCTCAGTAGGGCTTTGAAAGGCTTTGAAACCATGACCTCTGACTCCAAAGCCCTGGCCCTTTCCACTGAGCCACGCTGCTTCTCTGAGCCACGTTGTATTGTCCTCTCCCAAGCGCTTGGTACAGTGCTCTGCATATAGTAATTGATCAATTCATTCATTGAATCCTATTTATTGAGCACTTACTGTGTGCAGAGCACTGTACTAAGCGCTTGGGAAGTACAAGTCGACAACACAGAGAGAGACGGTCCCTACCCAACAACGGGCTCACAGTCTAGAATCAATCAATCAATTAATCAATCAATCAATCGTATTTATTGAGCGCTTACTATGTGCAGAGCACTGTACTAAGCGCTTGGGAAGTACAAATCGGCATCACATAGAGACAGTCCCTACCCAACAGTGGGCTCACAGTCTAAAAGGGGGAGACAGAGTACAGAACCAAACATACCAACAAAATAAAATAAGTAGGATAGAAATGTACAAGTAAAATAAATAAATAAATAAATAGAGTAATAAATATGTACAACCATATATACATATATACAGGTGCTGTGGGGAAGGGAAGGAGGTAAGACGGGGGGATGGAGAGGGGGACGAGGGGGAGAAGAAAGAAGGGGCTCAGTCTGGGAAGGCCTCCTGGAGGAGGTGAGCTCTCAGCAGGGCCTTGAAGGGAGGAAGAGAGCCAGCTTGGCGGATGGGCAGAGGGAGGCCATTCCAGGCCCGGGGGAGGACGTGGGCCGGGGGTCGATGGCGGGACAGGCGAGAGCGAGGTACAGTGAGGAGATTAGTGGTGGAGGAGCGGAGGGTGCAGGCTGGGCAGTAGAAGGAGAGAAGGGAGGTGAGGGAGGAGGGGGCGAGGGGATGGAGAGCCTTGAAGCCCAGGGTGAGGAGTTTCTGCCTGATGAGTAGATTGATCGGTAGCCATTGGAGGTTTTTGAGGAGGGGAGTAATATGTCCAGAGCGTTTCTGGACAAAGATAATCCGGGCAGCAGCATGAAGTATGGATTGAAGTGGAGAGAGACACGAGGATGGGAGATCAGAGAGAAGGCTGGTGCAGTAGTCCAGACGGGATAGGATGAGAGCTTGAATGAGCAGGGTAGCAGTTTGGATGGAGAGGAAAGGGCGGATCTTGGCAATGTTGCGGAGCTGAGACCGGCAGGTTTTGGTGACGGCTTGGATGTGAGGGGTGAATGAGAGAGCGGAGTCGAGGATGACACCAAGGTTGCGGGCTTGTGAGACGGGAAGGATGGTAGTGCCGTCAACAGAGATGGGAAAGTCAGGGAGAGGACAAGGTTTGGGAGGGAAGACAAGGAGCTCAGTCTTTGACATGTTGAGCTTTAGGTGGCGGGCGGACATCCAGGTGGAGATGTCCTGAAGGCAGGAGGAGATGCGAGCCTGGAGGGAGGGGGAGAGAGCAGGGGCAGAGATGTAGATCTGGGTGTCATCAGCGTAGAGATGATAGTTGAAGCCGTGGGAGCGAATGAGGTCACCAAGGGAGTGAGTGTATATTGAGAACAGAAGGGGACCAAGCACTGAACCTTGGGGAACCCCCAGTGGGGAACCCCCACAGTAAGAGGATGGGAGGGGGAGGAGGAGCCTGCAAAAGAGACTGAGAAAGAACGACCGGAGAGATAAGAGGAGAACCAGGAGAGGACGGAGTCTGTGAAGCCAAGGTCAGATAACGTGTTGAGGAGAAGGGGGTGGGCCACAGTGTCAAAGGCAGCTGAGAGGTCGAGGAGGATTAGGACAGAGTATGAGCCGTTGGATTTGGCAAGCAGGAGGTCATTGGTGACCTTTGAGAGCGCAGTTTCCGTGGAATGAAGGGGACGGAAGCCAGACTGGAGGGGGTCGAGGAGAGAGTTATTGTTGAGGAATTCTAGGCAGCGCGTGTAGACAACTCGTTCAAGGAGTTTGGAAAGGAATGGTAGGAGGGATACGGGACGATAACTAGAAGGTGAGGTGGGGTCAAGAGAGGGTTTTTTTAGGATGGGAGAGACATGGGCATGTTTGAAGGCAGAGGGGAAGGAACCAGTGGAGAGTGAGCGGTTGAAGATGGAAGTTAAGGAGGGGAGAAGGGATGGAGCGAGAGATTTCATAAGATGAGAGGGAATGGGGTCAGAAGCACGGGTGGCCGGAGTAGCACTTGAGAGGAGGGAGGAGAGCTCCTCGGAGGATACCACTGGGAAGGATGGGAGAGTAGCAGAGAGTGTTGAGAGCCGGGGGGTTGGAGAAAGGGGGGAAGAGACTTTGGGGAGGTCGGACCTGATGGATTTAATTTTGTTAATGAAGTAGGAGGCCAGATCGTTGGGGGTGAGGGAAGGAGGAGGGGGAGGAACCGGGGGCCTGAGAAGGGAGTTGAATGTACGGAAAAGCTGGCGGGGGTGATGGGCATGGGTGTCAATAAGGGAGGAGAAATAGTTTTGTCTGGCAGAAGAGAGGGCTGAGTTAAGGCAGGAAAGGATAAACTTGAAGTGAACGAGGTTGGCATGGTGTTTAGACTTTCGCCAGCAGCGTTCGGCAGCTCGAGCATAAGAGCGAAGGAGGCGGACAGTGGCAGTGATCCAGGGCTGTGGGATAGTGGTGCGAGAGCGGCGAAGGGAAAGGGGAGCGAGCGAGTCTAGCTGAGTGGAAAGGGTAGAGAAGAAGTCATTGATTGATTGATTGATTGATTGATTGGGATGGAGTTGGAGGGGCGGAGGATCTAGAGAGAATGGGAAAAGGCTGACTGGCCGCAAATGGTAACTGGCTCTGGGGAGGCGGATTTTAGCCTAAAGGAAAGGGGAGGGGTCCCAGGGAAGAGAGGGTCACTGTTCATTCATTCATTCAATCAATCGTATTTATTGAGCGCTTACTGTGTGCAGAGCACTGGACTAAGCGCTTGGGAAGTCCAAGTTGGCAACAGATAGAGACGGTCACCATCATCATCATCATCAATCGTATTTATTGAGCGCTTACTGTGTGCAGAGCACTGTACTAAGTGCTTGGGAAGTACAAATTGGCAACATATAGAGACAGTCCCTACCCAACAGTGGGCTCACAGTATAAAAGGGGGAGACAGAGAACAAAACCAAAGATACTAGCAAAATAAAATAAATAGAATAGATATGTACAAGTAAAGTATATAAATAAATAGAGTAATAAATATGTACAAACATATATACATATATACAGGTGCTGTGGGGAAGGGAAGGAGGTAAGACGGTACCTACCCAACAGCGGGCTCACAGTCTCAGTGTGACCCCTCAACACAGCTTCTCGGGGGGTGAAGCAGGGTGCGGGGGCGAAAGTGCGGCTCTGGGCTCGATGGGGAGCAGAGATGCATCCCCTCAAGGGCTCCTCGACATTCATTCATTCATTCATTCAATCATATTTATTGAGCACTTACTGTGTGCAGAGCACTGTACTAAGCGCTTGGGAAGTACAAGTTGACAACATATAGGGACGGTCCCTACCCAACAGTGAGCTCACAGTCTAGAAGGGAAAAAAAACCCACCCACGACGAGGGTGGGATGGACTCAACTTCCATGATGTCTGGACCCTATCATAATAATAATAATAACGATAATTGTGGTATATGTTTACTGCTTACCATGTGCCAGGCACTGAACTAAGCACTGAGGTGGATATAAGTAAATAGGGTTGGACACAGTCCCTGTCCCATGTGGGGCTCACAATCTCGATTCCCATTTTACGGATGAGGGAACTGAGGCCCAGAGAAGTGAAGTTGGGTAGGGACCGTCTCTATACGTTGCCAACTTGTACTTTCCAAGTGCTTAGTACAGTGCTGTGCACACAGTAAGCGCTCAATAAATACGATCGAATGAATGAAGGAATGAATGAATTTACCCAGGGCCATACAGCCGACAAGTGGCTGAGCTGAGGTTAGAAGCCATGACCACTTGATTCATTCATTCATTCGGTCGTATTTATTGAGCGCTTACTGTGTGCAGAGCACTGGACTAAGCGCTTGGGAAGTACAAGTCGGCAACATATGGAGACGGTCCCTACCCAACAGTGGGCTCACAGTCTAAAAGGGGGAGACAGACAATGAAACAAAACATGTGGACAGGTGTCAAGTTATCAGAATAAATAGAAGTAAAGCTAGATGCACATCATTAACAAAATAAATAGAATAGTAAATATGGACAAGTAAAATAGACTCCCAGGCCAGTGCTCTATCAAACAATCAATCAATTAATCAATCAATTGTGTTTATTAAGCACTTGCTGTACACAGTACTGGACTAAGTGCTTGGTCACTCGTCCTATCCCGACTGGATTATTTCATCAGCCTCCTTCCTATATACTTCATATATACATATCTATATATACATATGTATATATGTTTATATATATTTATTACTCTATTTATTTTACTTGTACTTATCTATTATATTTATTTTCTTTTGTTAATACGTTTGGTTTTGTTCTCTGTCTCCCCCTTCTAGACTGTGAGCCCACTGTTGGGTAGGGAGGGACTGTCTCTATATGTTGCCAACCTGTACTTCCCAAGCGCTTAGTACAGTGCTCTGCACACAGTAAGCACTCAATAAATATGATTGATTGATTGATTGATTGGTTGGTTGATCTCCCATCCTCCTGTCTCTCCCCACTTCAGTCTATACTTCACTCTGCCGTCTGGATTATCTTCCTACAGAAACTCTCTGGGCATATTACTCCCCTCCTCAAAAATCACCGGTGGTTGCCCGTCAACCTACAAATCAAGCAAAAATTCCTCACTCTGGGCTTCAAAGCCTCTCCTCCTCCCTCTCCTCCCTCACCTCCCTTCTGTCCTTCTCCAGCCCAGCCCGCACCCTCCGCTCCTCTGCCGCCGCTCACCTCCTCACTTGTCCTCGTTCTCGCCCGTCCCGCCATTGACCCCCGGCCCACGTCCTCCCCCGGGCCTGGAATGCCCCCAATCCCTCTGCCCCTCCGCCAAACTCGCTCTCTTCCTCCCTTCAAGGCCCTGCTGAGAGCTCACCTCCTCCAGGAGGCCTTCCCACACTCAGCCCCTTCCTTCCTCTCCCCCTCGTCCCCCTCTCCACCCCCATCTTACCTCCTTCCCTTCCCCACAGCACCTGTATAGATGTATATATGTTTGTACATATTTATTACTCTTTTTATTTATTTTACCTGTGCATATCTATTCTATTTATTTTATTTTGTTAGTATGTTTGGTTTTGTTCTCTGTCTCCCCCTTTTAGACTGTGAGCCCACTGTTGGGTAGGGACTGTCTCTAAATGTTGCCAATTTGTACTTCCCAAGCGCTTAGTACAGTGCTCTGCACACAGTAAGCGCTCAATAAATACGATTGATTGATCCGCTCTTCCTCCCTTCAAAGCCTTGCTGAGAGCTCACCTCCTCCTGGAAGTCTTCCCAGACTAACCCCCTTTTTCCTCAGTCTCCCCCCCCCGCATCGCCTCGACTCGCTCCCTTTTCTCTACCCCCTCTCCCCACCCCACAGCACTTGTGTATATATGTACATGTCTATAATTATTTATATTAACGCCTGTTTTCTTGTTTTGATGTCTGTCTCCCCCCTTCTAGACTGTAAACTTGGTGTGGGCGGGGATTGTCTCTCTTTATTGCTGAATTATGCTTTCCAAGTGCTTAGTACAGTGCTCTGCACACAGTAAGCGCTCAATAAATGCAATCGAATGCTTGGGAGAGTCCAATATAACAGAGTTGGTAGACACTTTCCCTGCCCACAGTGAGTTTAAAGGGAAGGGAAGCAGCATGGTCTAGTGGACAGAGCCCGGGCCTTAGGAACCAGAAGGGAGTGAGTTCTACTTCCAGCTCCATCACTTGTTTGTTGTGTGTCCTTGGGCAAGCCCTTCCTCCTTCCCCTCCCCACAGCACCTGTATATATTCATTTCATTCATTCATTCAATCGTATTTATTGAGCGCTTACTGTGTGCAGAGCACTGGACTAAGCGCTTGGGAAGTCCAAGTTGGCAACATGTAGAGACGGCCCCTACTTTGTACAGATTTATTGCTCTATTTATTTTACTTGTACATATTTACTATTCTATTTATTTTGTTAATGATGTGCATTGAGCTTTAATTCTGTTTGTTCTGACGACTTGACACCTGTCCGCCTGTTTTGTTTTGTTGTCCGTCTCCCCCTTCTAGACTGGGAGCCCGTTGTTGGGTAGGGACTGTCTCTACATGTTGCCGACTTGTACTTCCCAAGCGCTTAGTCCAGTGCTCTGCACACAGTAAGCGCTCGATAAATACGATTGAATGAATCTATCCCAGGGCTCAGAACGGTGCTTGCCACATAGTAAGTGCTTAGCAAATACCATTATTATTGTTATTATTAGACTGTGAGCCCGTTGTTGAGTAGGGTCCGTCTCCACATTTTGCCGACTTGGACTTCCCAAGCGCTTGGTACAATGCTCTGCACACAGTAAGCGCTCAATAAATACGACTGAATGAATCTAACCCAGGGCTCAGAACAGTGCTTGACACATAGTAAGGGCTTAGCAAATACTATTATTATTATTATTATTATTATTATTATTATTATTATTATTATTATTATTAGACTGTGAGCCCGTTGTTGAGTAGGGACCGTCTCTATATGTTGCCGACTTGTACTTTCCAAGCGCTTAGTCCAGTGCTCTGCACACAGTAAGCGCTCAATAAATACGATTGAAGGAATCTATCCCAGGGCTCAGAACAGTGCTTGACACATAGTAAGTGCTTAGCAAATACCATTCTTCTTCTTATTATTATTATTAGACTGTGAGCCTGTTGTTGAGTAGGGACCGTCTCTATATGTTGCCGACTTGTACTTCCCAAGCGCTCAGTCCAGTGCTCTGCACACAGTAAGCGCTTAATAAATATGATTGAATGAATGAATGAATTATTATTATTACAGTATAGAGGTGGAGACAGACATTAATGTAAAGAAGTAAATTACAGATAGGGACATAAGGCCTTCCCAGACTGAGCCCCCTCCTCCCCCTCCCCATCCCCCCCCGCCTTACCTCCTTCCCCTCCCCACAGCACCTATATATATGTATATGTTTGTACATATTTATTCCTCTATTTATTTATTTATTTTATTTGTACATATTTATCCTATTTATTGTATTTTGTTACTATGTTTTGTTTTGTTCTCTGTCTCCCCCTTCTAGACTGTGAGCCCACTGTCGGGTAGGGACCGTCTCTAGATGTTCCCAACTTGTACTTCCCAAGCGCTTAGTCCAGTGCTCTGCACACAGTAAGCACTCAATAAATACGATTGAATGAATGAAGGAAGGAATTATTATTATTACAGTCTAGAGGCGGACACAGACATTAATATAAAGAAGTAAATTACAGATAGGGACATAAGGCCTTCCCAGACTGAGCCCCCTCCACGCCCTCCCCATCCCCCCCGCCTTGCCTCCTTCCCTTCCTCACAGCATCTGTATATATGTATATATGTTTGTACAGATTTATTACTCTATTTCTTTATTTTATTTGTACGTATTTATCCTATTTATTGTATTTTGTTAATATGTTTTGTTTTGTTCTCTGTCTCCCCCTTCTAGACTGTGAGCCCACTGTCGGGTAGGGACCGTCTCCATATGTTCCCAACTCGGACTTCCCAAGCGCTTAGTCCAGTGCTCTGCACACAGTAAGCGCTCGATAAATACAACTGAATGAATGAAGTGCTGCTGTGGGGCTGAGGGAGGGGTGGATAATGGGAGCAAATCCAAGTGCTATCGTCTTTCTGTTCATTAATTCGTTGGCACAAAGGCCCCCTTTGACCCTGGGCCCAGGGAGAGGCAGACAATTTCCCCCCCAGACAATCAGACACTGTTCTATCCCGGGCACAGCTCTTCCCTTTCGTCTCGGTCCCTTAACTCTGTTCTGACCCCAGGAAAATCCCACCAGCATTCCTGGTTTTTCCCAGCACTGTGGGCATCTTGGCCCCACCAGCCTGGGATAAAAGCCAGGCACTGGGGAGAGAGGCCGGACTCCTGGGTCCTAGAGGAGAGGACTCGATGATGATGATGATGATAATGATGATGATGATGTTATTCATTAAGCGCTTACTATGTGCCAGGCACGGTACTAAGCACTGGGGTGGATACAAGGAAATAATAATATATATGATTGAATGATTTATATATTTCTATATTTTTTATTTATTTTTATAATGACATTTATTAAGCGCCTACTATGTGCAAAGCACTGTTCTAAGCGCTGGGGTGGATACAAGGAAATACTAATATATATGATTGAATGATCTATATATGTCTATATTTTGTATTTATTTTTATAATGACATGTATTAAGCGCTTACTATGTGCAAAGCACTGTTCTAAGCACTGGGGTGGATACAAGGAAATAATAATATATATGATTGAATGATCTATATATGTCTATATTTTTATTTATTTTTATAATGACATTTATTAAGCCCTTACTATGTGCAAAGCACTGTTCTAAGCGCTGGGGTGGATTCAAGGAAATACTAATATATATGATTGAATGGTCTATATATGTCTATATGTTTTATTTATTTTTATAATGACATGTATTAAGCGCTTACTATGTGCAAAGCACTGTTCTAAGTGCTGGGGTGGATACAAGGAAATAATAATATATATGAATGATCTATATACGTCTATATGTTTTATTTATTTTTATAATGACGTATTAAGCACTTACTATGTGCAAAGCACTGTTCTAAGCGCTGGGGTGGATACAAGGAAATAATAATATATATGATTGATCTATATATGTACACATTTTTTATTTATTTTTATAATGGCATTTATTAAGCACTTACTATGTGCAAAGCACTGTTCTAAGTGCTGGGGTGGATACAAGGAAATAATAATATATATGATTGATCTATATATGTCTATATTTTTTATTTATTTTTATAATGACATTTATTAAGCGCTTACATTGTGCAAAACACTGTTCTAAGCACTGGGGTGGATACAAGGAAATACTAATATATATGATTGAATGATCTATATATGTCTATATTTTTTATTTATTTTCATAATGACATTTATTTAGCGCTTACTATGTGCAAAGCACTGTTCTAAGCGCTGGGGTGGATACAAGGAAATACTAATATGTATGATTGAATGATCTATATATGTCTATATTTTGTATTTATTTTTATAATGACATTTATTAAGCGCTTACTATGTGCAAAGCACTGCTCTAAGCGCAGGGGTGGATACAAGGAAAAATAATATATATGATTGAATGATCTATATGTCTATATTTTTTATTTATTTTTATAATGACATTTATTAAGCGCTTACTATGTGCAAAACACTGTTCTAAGCACTGGGTTGGATACAAGGAAATACTAATATATATGATTGAATGATCTATATATGTATATATGTTTTATTTATTTTTATAATGACATTTATTAAGCGCTTACTAGGTGCAAAGCACTGTTCTAAGCGCTGGGGTGGATACAAGGAAATAATAATATAGATGATTGAATGATCTATATATGTCTATATTTTTTATTTATTTTTATAATGACATGTATTAAGCGCTTACTATGTGCAAAGCACTGTTCTAAGCGCTGGGGTGGATACAAGGAAATAATAATATAGATGATTGAATGATCTATATATGTCTATATTTTGTATTTATTTTTATAATGACATTTATTAAGCGCTTACTATGTGCAAAGCACTGTTCTAAGCGCTGGGGTGGATACAAGGAAATAACAATATATATGATTGAATGATCTATATATGTCTATATTTTTTATTTATTTTTACAATGACATTTATTAAGCACTTACTATGTGCAAAGCACTGTTCTAAGCGCTGGGGTGGATACAAGGAAATAACAATATATATGATTGAATGATCTATATATGTCTATATTTTTTATTTATTTTTATAATGACATTTATTAAGCGCTTACTATGTGCAAGGCACTGTTCTAAGTGCTGGGGTGGATACATGGAAATAATAATACATATGATTGAATGATCTATATATGTCTATATTTTTATTTATTTTTATAATGACATATTAAGCACTTTCTATGTGCAAAGCACTGTTCTAAGCGCTGGGGTGGATACAGGGAAATACTAGTATATATGATTGAATGATCTATATATGTATATATTTTTTATTTATTTTCATAACGACATTTATTAAGCACTTACTATGTGCAAAGCACTGTTCTAAGCGCTGGGGAGGTTACAAGGTGATCAGGTGGTCCCACGTGGGGCTCACAATCTTCATCCCCATTTTCCAGATGAGGGAGCTGAGGCCCAGAGAAGTGAAGTGACTTGCCCAAAGTCACCCAGCTGACAACTGGCGGAGCCGGGATTTGAACCCATGACCTCTGACTCCAAAGCCCGGGCTCTTTCCACTGAGCCACGCTGCTTCTCTCCACTGAGCCACGCTGCTTCTCTATATGTTTGTACGTATTTATTACTCTATTTATTTATTTATTTCATTTGTACATATTTATTCTATTTATTTTACTTTGTTAATATGTTTTGTTTTGTTCTCTGTCTCCCCCTTCCAGACTGTGAGCCCACTGTTGGGTAGGGACCATCTCTGTATGTTGCCAACTTGGACTTCCCAAGCACTTAGTCCAGTGCTCTGCACACAGTAAGCACTCAATAAATATGATTGAATGAATGAATGAATAATAACAATAATTTTGGTATTTGTTAAGCGCTTACTATATGCCAAGCACTTTTCTAAGCACTGGGGGAGATATAATAATAATAATAATAATAATGATGATGGCATTTATTAAGCGCTTACTATGTGCAAAACACTGTTCTAAGTGCTGGGGTGGTTACAAAGTGATCAAGTTGTCCCACGGGGGGCTCACAGTCTTCATCCCCACTTTCCAGATGAGGGAACTGAGGCCCGGAGAAGTGAAGTGACTTGCCCAAAGTCCCACAGCTGACAAGCGGCGGAGCCAGGATTTGAACCCGTGACCTCTGACTCCCAAGACCGGGCTCTTTCCAATGAGCCACGCTGCTTCTCTAATCTAAATCGAGCCCCAGGTGGGGCTCACAGTCTCAAGTCCCGTTTTACAGATGGGGGAACTGAGGCCCAGAGAGGCTAAGTGACTTGTCCAAGGTCATACAACGGACAAGTGGTGGAACCCGGATTAGAACTCATGACCTTCTAGATTGGAGGGGTCACATGACATGTCAGATCCTGAGGGGAGCATTCACATTCATTCATTCACTCATTCATTCATTCATTCATTCATTCAATCATATTTATTGAGTGCTAACTGTGTGTAGAGCACTGAGTACTTGGGAAAGTACAATAAAACAGTAAACAGTGACAATTCCTGCCCACAATGAGCTCACAGTCTAGAGGGAGGGAAACAGACGTCAGTACAAAGAAATAAAATTACAGATATAGACATAAACTGCTTTGGGGCTGGGAGGGGGATAAATAATAATAATAATAATAATAATAATAATGATGATAATAATAATAATAATAATCTTCTCACCTGCCTCCTCACTCACACTCCTTTCCCCTGTAAATCTGTATTACTCCCTCACAGAGATCTCCGCTCTCTGGACCCCACCCATCTTTCTGAGCGCCTCACACCCCACCTCACCACCCTCTCCTCTCTACCCAGTCTTGCTGATCAGATTACTGCTCTCAACTCTACCCTTTCTACTCAGCTAGACTCACTCGCTCCCCTTTCCCTTCGCCGCTCTCGCACCACTAACCCACAGCCCTGGATCACTGCCACTGTCCGCCTCCTTTGCTCTTATGCTCGAGCTGCCGAACGCTGCTGGCGAAAGTCTAAACACCGTGCCAACCTCGTTCACTTCAAGTTTATCCTTTCCTGCCTTAACTCAGCCCTCTCTTCTGCCAGACTAAACTATTTCTCCTCCCTTATTGACACCCATGCCCATCGCCCCCGCCAGCTCTTCCGTACATTCAACTCCCTTCTCAGGCCCCCGGTTCCTCCCCCTCCTCCTTCCCTCACCCCCAACGATCTGGCCTCCTACTTCATTAACAAAATTCAATCCATCAGGTCCGACCTCCCCAAAGTCACTCCCCCCGCTTCTCCAACCCCCCGGCTCTCAACACTCTCTGCTACTCTCCCATCCTTCCCAGCAGTATCCTCAGAGGAGCTCTCCTCCCTCCTCTCAAGTGCTACTCCGGCCACCCGTGCTTCTGACCCCATTCCCTCTCATCTCATGAAATCTCTCGCTCCATCCCTTCTCCCCTCCTTAACTTCCATCTTCAACCGCTCACTCTCCACTGGTTCCTTCCCCTCTGCCTTCAAACATGCCCATGTCTCTCCCATCCTAAAAAACCCCTCTCTCGACCCCACCTTGCCTTCTAGTTATCGCCCCATATCCCTCCTACCATTCCTTTCCAAACTCCTTGAACGAGTTGTCTACATGCGCTGCCTCCAATTCCTCAACAACAACTCTCTCCTCGGCCCCCTCCAGTCTGGCTTCTGTCCCCTACATTCCACGGAAACTATCCTCTCAAAGGTCACCGATGACCTCCTGCTTGCCAAATCCAACGGCTTATACTCTGTCCTAATCCTCCTCGACCTCTCAGCTGCTTTCAACACTGTGGCCCACCCCCTTCTCCTCAACACGCTATCTGACCTTGGCTTCACAGACTCCGTCCTCTCCTGGTTCTCCTCTTACCTCTCCAGTCATTCATTCTCAGTCTCTTTTGCAGGCTCCTCCTCCCCCTCTCACCCTCTTACTGTGGGGTTCCCCAAGGTTCAGTGCTTGGTCCCCTTCTGTTCTCGATCTACACTCACTCCCTTGGTGAACTCATTCGCTCCCACGGCTTCAACTATCATCTCTACGCTGATGACACCCAGATCTCCATCTCTGCCCCTGCTCTCTCCCCCTCTCTCCAGGCTCGCATCTCCTCCTGCCTTCAGGACATCTCCATCTGGATGTCCGCCCGCCACCTAAAGCTCAACATGTCGAAGACTGAACTCCTTGTCTTCCCTCCCAAGCCTTGCCCTCTCCCTGACTTTCCCATCTCTGTTGACGGCACTACCATCCTTCCCGTCTCACAAGCCCGCAACCTTGGTGTGATCCTCGACTCCGCTCTCTCATTCACCCCTCACATCCAAGCCGTCACCAAAACCTGCCGGTCTCAGCTCCGCAACATTGCCAAGATCCGCCCTCTCCTCTCCATCCATACCGCTACCCTGCTCGTCCTATCCCGTCTGGACTACTGCACCAGCCTTCTCTCTGATCTCCCCTCCTCATGTCTCTCCCCACTTCAATCCATACTTCATGCTGCTGCCCGGATTATCTTTGTCCAGAAACGCTCTGGGCATGTTACTCCCCTCCTCAAAAATCTCCAGTGGCTACCAATCAATCTGCACATCAGGCTGAAACTCCTCACCCTGGGCTTCAAGGCTGTCCATCCCCTCGCCCCCTCCTACCTCACCTCCCTTCTGTCCTTCTCCAGCCCAGCCCTCACCCTCCGCTCCTCCGCCGCTAATCTCCTCCCCGTACCTCGTTCTCGCCTGTCCCGCCATCGACCCCCGGCCCACGTCATCCCCCTGCCCTGGAATGCCCCCAATCCCTCTGCCCATCCGCCAAGCACGCGCTCTTCCTCCCTTCAAGGCCCTGCTGAGAGCTCACCTCCTCCAGGAGGCCTTCCCACACTGAGCCCCTTCCTTCCTCTCCCCCTCATCCTCCTCTGCATCCCACCCTTACCTACTTCCCTTCCCCACAGCACCTGTATATATGTATATATGTTTGTACATATTTATTACTCTATTTATTTATTTATTTATTTTACTTGTACATATCTATTCTATTTATTTTATTTTGTTAGTATGTTTGGTTTTGTTCTCTGTCTCCCCCTTTTAAACTGTGAGCCCACTGTTAGGTAGGGACTGTCTCTATATGTTGCCAATTTGTACTTCCCAAGCGCTCAGTACAGTGCTCTGCACGTAATAAGCACTCAATAAATATGATTGATGATGATGATGATGATGGAGCAGCGGGGGCCATGCGGGATGACCCATGACCTCTGACTCCAAAGCCATTCAGTCAGTCAGCCATTCATTCATTCATTTGTTTGTTCATTCATTCAGTCATTCATTCATTCAGTCAGTCAGTCAGCTAGCACTTAATCTCAGGGAAGGAGATTCCCGGAGCGGAGGAGGGCATCATCGTCACAGATAGTATTTATTGATCCATTGATTCGTTCAATCGTATTTATTTATACATTCATTCATTCAATTCATTCAAACGTATTTACGCAGAAGCAGCATGGCTTAGTGGAAAGAGCCAGGTTGTGGGTTTTAATCCCGCCTCCGCTGCTTTTCAGCCGTGTGACTTTGGGCAAGTCACTTCACTTTTCTGGGCCTCAGTTACCTTATCTGTAAAATGGGGATGAAGACTGTGAGCCCCACGTGGGACACCCTGAGGAACTTGTCTCTCCCCCAGTGCTTAGAACAGTGCTTGGCACTCATCTGGAAAATGGGGATCGATAGGCACTCTTCAGCCATCTTCAACTGCTCACTCTCTACTGGTTCCTTCCCCTCTGCCTTCAAACATTCAGAGCTTAGAACAGTGCTTTGCACATAGTAAGAGCTTAATAAATGCCATTATTAAACATGCCCACGTCTCTCCTATCCTAAAAAAAGAATGAATGAATGAATATGAAGGAAGGAAGGAAGGAATAAATACGAGTGGATGTTGGATTATTTTAAGCACTTAGTATGCAGTAAGTGCTCAATAAATACGATTGAAATATGAATGAATGAATGAATACAAATGAAGGAAGGAAGGAATAAATACGAGTGGATGTTGGATTCTTTTAAGCGCTTAGTACACATTAAGCATTCAATAACTACGATTGAAATATGAATGAATGAATGAATAGTGATGGTACTTATTTTTACGAAGGAAGGAAGGAATAAATACGAGTGGATGTTGGATTATTTTAAGCGCTTAGTACACAGTAAGCACTCAATAACTATGATTGAAATATGAATGAATGAATGAATAAATACGAATGAAGGAAGGAATAAATACGAGTGGATCTTGGATAATTTTAAGCGCTTAGTACACAGTAAGCACTCAATAACTATGATTGAAATATGAATGAATGAATGAATAAATGAATACGAAGGAAGGAAGGAAGGAATAAATACGAGTGGATGTTGGATTATTTTAAGCACTTAGTACGCAGTAAGTGCTCAATAAATACGATTGAAATATGAATGAATGAGTAAATATGAATGAAGGAAGGAATAAATACGAGTGGATGTTGGATTATTTTAAGCGCTTAGTATGCAGTAAGTGCTCAATAAATACGATTGAAATATGAATGAATGAATGAATAGGAATGAAGGAAGGAAGGAATAAATACGAGTGGATGTTGGATTATTTTAAGCGCTTAGTACATATTAAGCACTCAGTAACTAAGATTGAAATATGAATGAATGAATGAATAGTGGTGGCATTTATTTATACGAAAAAAGGAAGAAGGAATAAATACGAGTGGATGTTGGATTATTTTAAGCGCTTAGTACACATTAAGCGCTCAATAACTATGATTGAAATATGAATGAATGAATGAATAAATACGAATGAATCAATCAATCAATCAATCGTATTTATTGAGCGCTTACTGTGTGCAGAGCACTGTACTAAGCGCTTGGGAAGTACAAATTGGCATCACATAGAGACAGTCCCTACCCAACAGTGGGCTCACAGTCTAAAATGAAGGAATAAATACGAGTGGATCTTGGATAATTTTAAGCGTTTAGTACACAGTAAGCACTCAATAACTACGAGTGAAATATGAATGAATGAATAAATGAATACGAAGGAAGGAAGGAAGGAAGGAAGAAATTGCGAGTGGATCTTGGATAATTTTAAGCACTTAGTACACAGTAAGCGCTCAATAAATACGATTGAAATACAAATGAATGAATAAATACGAATGAAGGGGGGAAGGAATAAATGTGACTGGATGTTGGATTCTTTTAAGCGCTTAATACACAGTAAGCGCTCAATAAATATGATTGAAATATGAATGAATGAATGAATGAATACGAATAAAGGAAGGAAGGAATAAATACAAGTGGATGTTGGATTATTTTAAGCGCTTTTAGTACACAGTAAGCTCTCAATAAATACGATTGAAATACAGATGAATTTATGAGTGAATGAATGAATACGAATGAAGGAAGGAATAAATACGAGTGGATGTTGGATTATTCTAAGTGCTTAGTACACAGTAAGCGGTCAATAAATATGATTGAAATATGAATGAATGAATGAATATGAATAAAGGAAGGAAGGAATAAATACAAGTGGATGTTGGATTATTTTAAGCGCTTAGTACACAGTAAACGCTCAATAAATATTATTGAAATATGAATGAATGAATGAATAAATACGAATGAAGGAAGGAATAAATACGAGTGGATGCTGGATTATTTTAAGCGCTTAGTACACAGTAAGCACTCAATAAATATGATTGAAATACGAATGAATGAATAAATACGAATGAAGGAAGGAAGGAATAAATGCGAGTGGATGTTGGATTATTTTAAGCACTTAGTACGCAGTAAGCGCTCAATAAGTCTGATTGAAATATGAATAACTGTGAGCCCGCTGATGGGTAGGGACCGTCTCTATATGTTGCCAACTTGGACTTCCCAAGCGCTTAGTCCAGTGCTCTGCACACAGTAAGCGCTCAATAAATACGATTGAATGAATTAATGAAATGTGATTGAATGAATGAATGACTAAATAAATAAATACGAATCAAGGGAGGAAGGAATAAATACGAGTGGATGTTGGATTCTTTTAAGCGCTGAGTACACAGTAAGCGCTCAATAAGCACGATTGAAATGCGAATTAATGAATAAATACAAATGAAGCAATAAATCCAAATGAAGGAAGGAAGGAATAAATACGAGTGGATGTTGGATTATTTTAATCACTTAGTACACAGTAAGCACTCAATAAATACGATTGAAATACGGATGAATGAATGCATGCATGAATGAATGAACGAACTAATGAATGAATGAATGAACGAACGAATGAATGAAATAACGAATGAATTAACGAATGAATGAATGAATACGAATGAAGGAAGGAATAAATACGAATGGATGTTGGGTTACTTTAAGCGCTTAGTATACAGTAAGTGCTTAATAAATACGATTGAAATACGGATGAATGAATACATGCATGCATGGCTGAATGAATGAATGAACGAATGAATGAATGAACGAACGAACGAATGAACAAATGAATGAATGAACGAACGAACGAATGAATGAATGAATGAATGAATTAACGAATGAATGAATGAATACGAATGAATGAATGAATACGAAGGAATGAATAAATACGAATGAAGGAAGGAATAAATACGAGTGGAAGTTGGATTCTTTTAAGCGCTTAGTACACAGTAAGCGCTCAATCAATACGCTTGAAATACGGATGAATGAACAAATGAATTAATGAATACGAAGGAATGAACAAATACGAATGAAGGAAGGAAGGAATAAATACGAGTGGAGGTTGGATTCTTTTAAGCGCTTAGCGACAACTCTCTCCTCGACACCCTCCAGTCTGGCTTCCGTCCCCTTCATTCCACGGAAACTGCGCTCTCAAAGGTCACCAATGACCTCCTGCTTGCCAAATCCAACGGCTCCTACTCTGTCCTAATCCTCCTCGACCTCTCGGCTGCCTTTGACACTGTGGCCCACCCCCTTCTCCTCAACACGCTATCTGACCTTGGCTTCACAGACTCCGTCCTCTCCTGGTTCTCCTCTTATCTCTCCGGTCGTTCTTTCTCAGTCTCTTTTGCAGGCTCCTCCTCCCCCTCCCATCCTCTTACTGTGGGGGTTCCCCAAGGTTCAGTGCTTGGTCCCCTTCTGTTCTCAATATACACTCACTCCCTTGGTGACCTCATTCGCTCCCACGGCTTCAACTCTCATCTCTACGCTGATGACACCCAGATCTCCATCTCTGCCCCTGCTCTCTCCCCCTCCCTCCAGGCTCGCATCTCCTCCTGCCTTCGGGACATCTCCATCTGGATGTCCGCCCGCCACCTAAAGCTCAACATGTCGAAGACTGAGCTCCTTGTCTTCCCTCCCAAACCTTGTCCTCTCCCTGACTTTCCCATCTCTGTTGACGGCACTACCATCCTTCCCGTCTCACGAGCCCGCAACCTTGGTGTCATCCTCGACTCCGCTCTCTCGTTCACCCCTCACATCCAAGCCGTCACCAAAACCTGCCGGTCTCAGCTCCGCAACATTGCCAAGATCCGCCCTTTCCTCTCCATCCAAACCGCTACCCTGCTCATTCAAGCTCTCATCCTATCCTGTCCGGACTACTGCACTAGCCTTCTCTCTGATCTCCCATCCTCGTGTCTCTCTCCACTTCAATCCATACTTCATGCTGCTGCCCGGATTATCTTTGTCCAGAAACGCTCTGGACATATTACTCCCCTCCTCAAAAACCTCCAATGGCTACCGATCAATCTACGCATCAGGCAGAAACTCCTCACCCTGGGCTTCAAGGCTGTCCATCCCCTCGCCCCCTCCTACCTCACCTCCCTTCTGTCCTTCTCCAGCCCAGCCCGCACCCTCCGCTCCTCTGCCACCGCTAATCTCCTCACTGTACCTCGCTCTCGCCTGTCCCGCCATCGACCCCCGGCCCACGTCATCCCCCGGGCCTGGAATGCCCCCAATCCCTCTGCCCATCCGCCAAGCTGGCTCTCTTCCTCCCTTCAAGGCCCTGCTGAGAGCTCACCTCCTCCAGGAGGCCTTCCCAGACTGAGCCCCTTCTTTCCTCTCCCCCTCGTCCCCCTCTCCATCCCCCCGTCTTCCCTCCTTCCCTTCCCCACAGCACCTGTATATATGTATATATGGTTGTACATATTTATTACTCTATTTATTTATTTTACTTGTACATTTCTATCCTACTTATTTTATTTGTTGGTATGTTTGGTTCTGTTCTCTGTCTCCCCCTTTTAGACTGTGAGCCCACTGTTGGGTAGGGACTGTCTCTATGTGATGCCAATTTGTACTTCCCAAGCGCTTAGTACAGTGCTCTGCACATAGTAAGCGCTCAATAAATACGATTGATTGATTGATTGATTAGTACACAGTAAGCGCTGAATCAATACGATTGAAATACGGATGAATGAACGAACGAATGAATGAACGAACGAATGAATGGATGAATGAATATGAAGGAAGGAATAAATACGAGTGGATGTTGGGTTCTTTTAAGCGCTTAGTACACAGTAAGCGCTCAATAAATACGATTAAAATACGGAAGAATGAATGAATGAACAAATGAACGAATAAACGAACAGATGAACGAACGAACGAATGAATGAATGGATGAATGAACGAACGAATGAATGAATATGAAGGAATGAATAAATGCAAATGAAAGAAGGAATAAATACGAGTGGAGGTTGGATTCTTTTAAGCGCTTAGTACACAGTAAGCGCTCAATCAATCCGATTGAAATGCGGATGAATGAATGAACGAACGAATGAATGAATGAATACGAAGGAAGGAATAAATACGAGTGGATGTTGGATTCTTTTAAGCGCTTAGTACACAGTAAGCGCTCAATCAATCCGATTGAAATGCGGATGAATGAATGAACGAACGAATGAATGAATGAATACGAAGGAAGGAATAAATACGAGTGGATGTTGGATTCTTTTAAGCGCTTAGTACACAGTAAGCACTCAATCAATCCGATTGAAATACGGATGAATGAATGAACGAACGAATGAATGAATGAATACGAAGGAAGGAATAAATACGAGTGGATGTTGGATTCTTTTAAGCGCTTAGTACACAGTAAGCGCTCGATCAATCCGAATGAAATGCGGATGAATGAACGAACGAACGAATGAATGAATGAATACGAAGGAATGAATAAATAAGCGGTTAGTACACAGTAAGCGCTTAATCAATCCTATTGAAATGCGGATGAATGAATGAACGAACGAATGAATGAATACGAAGGAATGAATAAATACGAGTGGATGCTGGATTCTTTTAAGCGCTTAGTACACAGTAAGCGCTCAATCAATCCGATTGAAATGCGGATGAATGAACGAACGAACGAATGAATGAATGAATACGAAGGGAGGAATAAATACGAGTGGATGTTGGATTCTTTTAAGCGCTTAGTACACAGTAAGCGCTCAATCAATCCGATTGAAATATGGAGGAATGAACGAACAAACGAATGAATGAATGAATACGAAGGAAGGAATAAATACGAGTGGATGTTGATTCTTTTAAGCGCTTAGTACACAGTAGGCACTCAATCAATCCGATTGAAATACGGATGAATGAATGAACGAACGAATGAATGAATGAATACGAAGGAAGGAATAAATACGAGTGGATGTTGGATTCTTTTAAGCGCTTAGTACACAGTAAGCACTCAATCAATCCGATTGAAATACGGATGAATGAATGAACGAACGAATGAATGAATGAATACGAAGGAAGGAATAAATACGAGTGGATGTTGGATTCTTTTAAGCGCTTAGTACACAGTAAGCGCTCGATCAATCCGAATGAAATGCGGATGAATGAACGAACGAACGAATGAATGAATGAATACGAAGGAATGAATAAATAAGCGGTTAGTACACAGTAAGCGCTTAATCAATCCGATTGAAATGCGGATGAATGAACGAACGAACGAATGAATGAATGAATACGAAGGAATGAATAAATACGAGTGGATGTTGGATTCTTTTAAGCGCTTAGTACACAGTAAGCACTCAATCAATCCGATTGAAATACGGATGAATGAATGAACGAACGAATGAATGAATGAATACGAAGGAAGGAATAAATACGAGTGGATGTTGGATTCTTTTAAGCGCTTAGTACACAGTAAGCGCTCGATCAATCCGAATGAAATGCGGATGAATGAACGAACGAACGAATGAATGAATGAATACGAAGGAATGAATAAATAAGCGGTTAGTACACAGTAAGCGCTTAATCAATCCTATTGAAATGCGGATGAATGAATGAACGAACGAATGAATGAATACGAAGGAATGAATAAATACGAGTGGATGCTGGATTCTTTTAAGCGCTTAGTACACAGTAAGCGCTCAATCAATCCGATTGAAATGCGGATGAATGAACGAACGAACGAATGAATGAATGAATACGAAGGGAGGAATAAATACGAGTGGATGTTGGATTCTTTTAAGCGCTTAGTACACAGTAAGCGCTCAATCAATCCGATTGAAATACGGAGGAATGAATGAACAAACGAATGAATGAATGAATACGAAGGAAGGAATAAATACGAGTGGATGCTGGATTCTTTTAAGCGCTTAGTACACAGTAAGCGCTCGATCAATCCGATTGAAATGCGGATGAATGAATGAACGAACGAATGAATGAATGAATACGAAGGAAGGAATAAATACGAGTGGATGTTGGATTCTTTTAAGCGCTTAGTACACAGTAAGCACTCAATCAATCCGATTGAAATACGGATGAATGAATGAACGAACGAATGAATGAATGAATACGAAGGAAGGAATAAATACGAGTGGATGTTGGATTCTTTTAAGCGCTTAGTACACAGTAGGCACTCAATCAATCCGATTGAAATGCGGATGAATGGGGAGAGTGGTGGTCTGTTAGCTTGGCTCAGTGGAAAGAGCCCGGGCTTTGGAGTCAGAGGTCATGGGTTCAAATCTCAGCTCTGCCATTTGTCAGCTGGGTGACTTTGGGCAAGTCACTTCACTTCTCTGGGCCTCAGTGACCTCATCTGTAAAATGGGGATTAAGACTGTGAGCCCCACGTGGGACAACCCGATCACCTTGTAACCTCCCCAGCGCTTAGAACAGTGTTTTATTGGGAAGCAGGGTGGCTCAGTGGAAAGAGCCCAGGCTTTGGAGTCAGAGGTCATGGGTTCAAATCCCGACTCTGGCACTTGTCAGCTGGGTGACTTGGGGCAAGTCACTTCACTTCGCTGTGCTTCAGTTCCCTCATCTGTAAAGTGGGGATTAAGACTGTGAGCCCCGGTGGGACAACCTGATAATAATGATAATGATAATAATAATGATGGCATTTGTTAAGCGCTTACTATGTGCAGAGCACTGTTCTAAGCGCTGGGGGGGATACAAGGTGACCAAGTTGTCCCACGTGGGAATCACAGCCTTAATCATCAATTGTATTTATTGAGCGCTTACTGTGTGCAGAGCACTGTACTAAGCGCTTGGGAAGTACAAATTGGCAACATAATCCCCATTTTACAGATGAGGGAACTGAGGCTCAGAGAGGTTAAGCGACTCGCCCAAGGTCACACAGCGGACACGTGGTGGAGTCGCGACTCGAACCCATGACCTCTGCCTCCAAAGCCGGGGCTCTTCCCACTGAGCCACGCTGCTGATCACCTTGTAACTTCCCCGGCGCTTAGAACAGCGCTTTGCACATTGGAAGCGCTTAATAAACGCCATTATTATTAAGCGCTTAGTCCAGTGCTCTGCGCACAGTAAGCGCTCAATAAATACGATTGATTGATTGATTCACTGTGAGCATCACCTTGTAACTTCCCCAGCGCTTAGAACAGCGCTTTGCACATTGGAAGTGCTTAACAAATGCCATTATTTTTAAGCGCTTAGTCGAGTGCCCTGCGCACAGTAAGCGCTCAATAAATACGATTGATTGATTGATTGATTGATTCACTGTGAGCATCACCTTGTAACTTCCCCAGCGCTTAGATCAGCGCTTTGCACATTGCATTTATGGCATGTGCATGCCATAATAATGCCAATGCCAAATAATGGCATTTATTAAGCGCTTAGTGCAGTGCCCTGCGCACAGTAAGCGCTCAATAAATATGATTGATTGATTGATTCACTGTGAGCCCACTGTTGGGTAGGGACTGTCTCTATATGTTGCCAATTTGTACTTCCCAAGCGCTTAGTCCAGTGCTCTGCACGTAGTAAGCGCTCAATAAATACGATTGATGATTTAACGACGTTAAGTGACTTGCCCCAAGGCTAAGAGAAGCAGCGTGGCTCACTGGAAAGAGCACGGGCTTTGGAGTCAGAGGTCATGGGTTCGAATCCCGACTCCACCACATGTCCGCTGTGTGACCTTGGGCAAGTCACTTCACGTCTCTGAGCCTCAGTTCCCTCGTCTGTAAAATGGGGATGAAGACTGCGAGCCCCACATGGGACAACCTGATCACCTTGTATCCCCCCCAGCGCTTAGAACAGTGCTCTGCACATAGTAAGCGCTTAACAAATGCCATTATTATTATTATGATGATGTTGATTGATGATTGATTGAATGAATGAAGGAACGAACTCCCGGCCAACCTGGCGGCCGCGAGCGCCCCCCTCCGCCTCGGGGGGGTGGGGGCTGGTCGAACTACACTTCCCGGCGCCCCCCGCGGGCGGGCGCCGCCTCTCATTGGCCAGCGCCGCCCGCGAGGCCGCCGGAAGTTGGCGGGGCGGGACTTCCGGCGGGCCTCGCGCACGTGGCTTCCGGTGGTGCGCGCGCGCACGGGCGCTCGTCGTGGCCGGTAAGATGGCGGCGGAGCCTCCAGAGCCGTCGAAGGGGGAGCTTCAGCAGCTGCCCCCTCCTCCGCCGCCGCCTCCGCCTCCCCCGCCGCCTCCCCCGCCGCCGCCGCCGGCCCACTATGGCGCCTGGACCCTCCCCGACCTGCAGGCCAAGATGGCCGACATCGGGGCGCCCGCCCAGGGTAACGCCACCGACGCCCGCCGACGCCCGCGTGGGCCCCCCCCCCCCCCCACCGTCGTCATAAGAATTTATAATAATTATTATACAGTAACTCTAACAGTTATATGTAATTATTATAATGTGTTATAATCATATATATATATATATATATAATCTATATATAATATAGAGAAGCAGCGTGGCTCAGTGGGAAGAGCCCGGGCTTTGGAGTCAGAGGTCGTGGGTTCGAATCCCGGCTCCGCCACAAGTCTGCTGTGTGACCTTGGGCAAGTCACTTATCTTCTCTGAGCCTCAGTTACCTCATCTGTAAAAATGGGGACTAAGACTGTGAGCCCCCCGTGGGACAACTTGATCACATTGTATCCCCCCCAGCGCTTAGAACAGTGCTTTGCACATAGTAAGCGCTTAACAAATGCCATCATTATTATATATAACAATTATGTATACAATAATTTATAATAATAACGGCGTTTATTAGGAATGATCATAGTAACGGTGTGTAGCATATATGATGATGATGGCATTTATTAAGCGCTTCCTATGTGCAAAGCACTGTTCCAAGCGCTGGGAAGGGTCCAAGGCAATCACGTCGTCCCACGGGGGGCTCACAGTCTTAATCCCCATTTTGCAGATGAGGGAACTGAGGCCCAGAGAAGTGAAGTGACTTGCCCAAAGTCCCACAGCTGACGCGTGGCGGAGCCGAGATTCGAACCCATGACCTCCGACTCCAAAGCCCGGGCTCTTTCCACTGAGCCACGCTGCTTCATAGTATATATATATAGTATATGTGATATATGTATATAGTATAGTATATATGCTACATGTATATGCTATGTATAGTGTGTATATACTATATGTATATACTATATATAGTATGTATATTATGCTATGCATACTGTATATATGCTGTATATATACCATATACAGCATATATACGCTATACTTTATATATATATAGCATGGTATATATAGTATATATGTAGTATGTATGTATAATTAATGCAATAATTTATAATAATAAGGGCGTTTATTAGTAATAATGATCATAATAGTATATAGTATGTATATGGTGTGTAGTATATGTGATATATGTATGTAGTATAGTATATATGTGCTATGTGTGCATGCTATATATCGTATATATTATACTATATATGCTGTATATATACTGTATATATGCTATATATAGTATATGTATGCTATATAGTATATATATAGTGTGGTGTGGTATGTAGTATATATGTATATATATATACAATGTATGTAGTATAGTCATAGTAATGATGGTGTTTACTAAGCGCTTACTATGTGCCAAGCGCCGTTCTAAGCGCTGGGGGTGTTCTAATGATAATAATGAAGGTATTTCCTAAGCGCTTGCTGTGTGCCAAGCACTGTTCTAAGCGCTGGGGGTGTTCTGACAATAATAATGAAGGTATTTCCTAAGCGCTTTAATGATGGTATTTCCTAAGCGCTTACTACGTGCCAAGCACTGTTCCAAGCGCTGGGGGTGCTCTGATAATAATAATGAAGGTATTTCCTAAGCGCTTACTATCAATCAATCAATCGTATTTATTGAGCGCTTACTGTGTGCAGAGCACTGTACTAAGCGCTTGGGAAGTACAAATTGGCATCACATAGAGACAGTCCCTACCCAACAGTGGGCTCACAGTCTAAAAGGGGGAGACAGAGAACAGAACCAAACATACCAACAAAATAAAATAAGTAGGATAGAAATGTACAAGTAAAATAAATAAATAAATAGATAAATAGAGTAATAAATATGTACAACCATATATACATATATACAGGTGCTGTGGGGAGGGGAAGGCGGTAAGGCGGGGGGATGGAGAGGGGGACGAGGGGGAGAGGAAAGAAGGGGCTCAATCTGGGAAGGCCTCCTGGAGGAGGTGAGCTCTCAGCAGGGCCTTGAAGGGAGGAAGAGAGCGAGCTTGGCGGATGGGCAGAGGGATTGGGGGCATTCCAGGCCCGGGGGAGGACGTGGGCCGGGGGTCGATGGCGGGACAGGCGAGAGCGAGGTACAGTGAGGAGATTAGAGGCGGAGCAGAGCGGAGGGTGCAGGCTGGGCTGTAGAAGGAGAGAAGGGAGGTGAGGTAGGAGGGGGCGAGGGGATGGACAGCCTTGAAGCCCAGGGTGAGGAGTTTCTGCTTGATGCGCAGATTGATCGGTAGCCATTGGAGGTTTTTGAGGAGGGGAGTAATATGTCCAGAGCGTTTCTGGACAAAGATAATCCGGGCAGCAGCATGAAGTATGGATTGAAGTGGAGAGAGACACGAGGATGGGAGATCAGAGAGAAGGCTAGTGCAGTAGTCCAGACGGGATAGGATGAGAGCTTGAATGAGCAGGGTAGCGGTTTGGATGGAGAGGAAAGGGTGGATCTTGGCAATGTTGCGGAGCTGAGACCGGCAGGTTTTGGTGACGGCTTGGATGTGAGGGGTGAATGAGAGAGCGGAGTCGAGGATGACACCAAGGTTGCGGGCTTGTGAGACGGGAAGGATGGTAGTGCCGTCAACAGAGATGGGAAAGTCAGGGAGAGGGCAAGGTTTGGGAGGGAAGACAAGGAGCTCAGTCTTCGACATGTTGAGCTTCAGGTGGCGGGCGGACATCCAGATGGAGATGTCCTGAAGGCAGGAGGAGACGCGAGCCTGGAGGGAGGGGGAGAGAGCAGGGGCAGAGATGGAGATCTGGGTGTCATCAGCGTAGAGATGATAGTTGAAGCCGTGGGAGCGAATGAGGTCACCAAGGGAGTGAGTGTAGATTGAGAACAGAAGGGGACCAAGCACTGAACCTTGGGGAACCCCCACAGTAAGGGGATGGGAGGGGGAGGAGGAGCCTGCAAAAGAGACTGAGAAAGAACGACCGGAGAGATAAGAGGAGAACCAGGAGAGGAAGGAGTCTGTGAAGCCAAGGTCAGATAACGTGTGGAGGAGAAGGGGGTGGGCCACAGTGTCAAAGGCAGCCGAGAGGTCGAGGAGGATTAGGACAGAGTAGGAGCCGTTGGATTTGGCAAGCAGGAGGTCATTGGTGACCTTTGAGAGGGCAGTTTCCGTGGAATGAAGGGGACGGAAGCCAGACTGGAGGGGGTCGAGGAGAGAGTTGGTGTTGAGGAATTCTAGGCAGCGCGTGTAGACAACTCGTTCAAGGAGTTTGGAAAGGAATGGTAGGAGGGATATGGGACGATAACTAGAAGGTGAGGTGGGGTCAAGAGAGGGTTTTTTTAGGATGGGAGAGACATGGGCATGTTTGAAGGCAGAGGGGAAGATGTGCCCCCTATGTGCCACATATGTACTATGTGCCAAGCGCCGTTCTAAAAGCTGGGGGGGGGGGGGGATCTAGTCATAATAGTGATGGTATGTAGAGGAGCAGCGTGGCTGGCTCAGTGGAAAGAGCCCTGGCTTTGGAGTCAGCGGTCATGGGTTCGAATCCCGGCTCCACCACAAGTCTGCTGTGTGACCTGGGGCAAGTCACTTCACTTCTCTGAGCCTCAGTTCCCTCATCTGCAAAAAGGGGGATTTAGACTGTGAGCCCCACGTGGGACAACTTGATCACACTGTATCCCCCCCCCCTCCAGCGCTTAGAACAGTGCTTTGCACATAGTAAGCGCTTAACAAATGCCATCATCATTATTATTATTAAGCGCTTACCGTGTGCTAAGCACCATTCTAAGCGCTGGGGGGGATCTACTCATAGTAATGATGGTATTTCTTAAGCGCTTACTATGTGCCAAGCGCCGTTCTAAGCGCTGGGGGGGATGTAATCATAGTAATGATGGTGTGTACTAAGCGCTTACTATGTGCCAAGCACTGTTTTAAGTGCTGGGGGGGGGGGGGAATCTAGTCATAATAATGAAGGTATTTCCTAAGCGCTTACTATGTGCCAAGCACTGTTCTAAGCGCCAGGGGGGATCTAGTCATAGTAATGATGGTATGTACTAGGCGCTTACTATGTGCCAAGCACCGTTCTAAGCACTGGGGGGATCTAGTCATAGTAATGATGGTGTGTACTAAGTGCTTACTACGTGCCAAGCATTGTTTTAAGCGTTGGGGGTGATCTAATAATAATGATATTTCCTAAGTACTTACTACGTGCCAAGCACTGTTGTAAGCGCTGGGGAGGATCTAATCATAGTAATGATGGTATTTCCTAAGCGCTTACTATGTGCCAAGCACTGTTCTAAGCGCTGGGTGGGGGGAATCTAGTCATAATAATGATGGTATTTCCTCAGCGCTTACTATGTGCCAAGCGCCGTTCTAAGCGCTGGGGGGATCTAGTCATAGTAATGATGGTATGTACTAAGCGCTTACTACGTGCCAAGCATTGTTTTAAGTGCTGGGGGTGATCTAATAATAATGATGGTATTTCCTAAGCGCTTACTACGTGCCAAGCACTGTTCTAAGCGCTGGGGAGGATCTAATCATAGTAATGATGGTGTTTACTAAGCGCTTACTATGTGCCAAGCGCCGATCTAAGCGCTGGGGGGAATCTAGTCATGATAATGATGGTATGTACTAAGCGCTTACTATGTGCCAAGCGCTGTTCTAAGCGCTGGGGGGGATCTAATCATAGTAATGATGGTATTTACTAAGCACTTACTATGTGCCAAGCACTGTTGTAAGCGCTGGGGGTGATCTAGTCATAATAACGATGGTATTTACTAAGCGCTTACTATGTGCCAAGCACTGTTTTAAGCGCTGGGGGGGATCTAATAATAATAACGATGGTATTTCCTAAGCGCTTACTATGTGCCAAGCACTGTTCTAAGCGCTGGGGGGATCTAGTCATAATAATGATGATATTTACTAAGCACTAACTATGTGCCAAACACTGTTCTAAGCGCTGGGGAGGTTAGAAGGTGATCTAATAATAATGGTGGTATTTACTAAGCGCTTACTATGTGCCACGCACTGTTCTAAGCACTGGGGGGGATCTAATATAACAATAATGATGGTATTTCCTAAGCGCTCACTATGTGCCAAGCACTATTCTAAGCGCTGGGGGTGTTCTAATAATAATAATGAAGGTATTTCCTAATCGCTCACTATGTGCCAAGCGCTGTTCTAAGCGCTGGGGGGGATCTAGTCATAATAATGATGGTGTTTCCTAAGCGCTTACTATGTGCCAAGCACTGTTTTAAGCACTGGGGGGGATCTAGTCATAATAATGATGATATTTACTAAGCACTAACTATGTGCCAAACACTGTTCTAAGCACTGGGAAGGTTACAAGGTGATCTAATAATAATAATGATGATGGTATTTGCTAAGCGCTTACTATGTGCTGTTCTAAGCGCTGGGGAGGTTACGAGGTGATCTAATGATAATAATGGTATTTATTAAGCACTTGCTATGTGCCACGCACTGTTCTAAGCACTGGGGTTGTTCTAATAATAATAATGAAGGTATTTCCTAAGCGCTTACTATGTGCCAAGCGCCGTTCTAAGCGCTGGGGGTGATCTAGTCATAATAATGATGGCATTTCCTAAGCGCTTACTATGTGCCAAGCACTGCTGTAAGCGCGGGGGAGGTTACAAGGTGATATAATAATAATAATGATGGTATTTACTAAGCGCTTACTATGTGCCAAGCGCTGTTTTAAGCGCTGGGGAGGTTACAAGGTGATCAGGTTGTCCCACGGGGGGTACACAGTCTTCATCCCCATTTTACAGCCGCGTGCCCCCCTTGCCTGTAGCACAATAATAAATGTAATATTGGCATTTATTAAGTGCTTACTATGTGCCAAGCACTGTTCTAAGCGCTGGGGAGCTTACAAGGTGATCTAATAGTAATAATGATGGTATTTACTAAGCGCTTACTATGTGCCAAGCACTGTTCTAAGCGCTGGGGAGGTTACAAGGTGATCAGGTTGTCCCACGGGGGGCTCACAGTCTTCATCCCCATTTTACAGCCGTGTGCCCCCCTTGCCTGTAGCACAATAATAAACGTAATATTGGCATTTATTAAGCGCTTACTATGTGCCAAGCACTGTTCTAAGCGCTGGGGAGCTTACAAGGTGATCTAATAGTAATGATGATGGTATTTACTAAGCGCTTACTATATGCCAAGCACTGTTCTAAGCGCTGGGGAGGTTACAAGGTGATCAGCTCTCTTCCTCCCTTCAAAGCCCTACTGAGAGCTCACCTCCTCCAGGAGGCCTTCCCAGACTGAGCCCCCTCCTTCCCCTCCCCACAGCACCTGTATACACGTTTGTACAGATTTATTACTCTATTCATTTTACTTGGACATATTTACTATTTATTTTATTTTGTTAATATGTTCTGTTCTATGGTCTGTCTCCCCCTTCTAGACTGTGAGCCCGCTGTTGGGTAGGGACCGTCTTTATGTGCTGCCGACGTGTACTTCCCAAGCGCTTAGTACAGTGCTCTGCACACAGTAAGCGCTCAATAAGTACGATTGAGTGAATTGAATGAATCAGGTTGTCCCACGGGGGGCTCCCAGTCTTCATCCCCATTTTACAGCCGTGTGGCCCCCCTGCCTGTAGCCCAGTAATAATCATAATAATGGCATGTATTAAGCGCTTGCTATGTGCCAAGCACTGTTCTAAGCGCTGGGGAGGTTACAAGGTGAGCAGGTTATCCCACGGGGGGCTCACAGTCTTCATCCCCATTTTATAGCCGCGTGCCCCCCCCCCCCCGCCTGTAGCACAAGAATAATCATAATAATGGCATTTATTAAGTGCTTACTATGTGCCAAGCACTGTTCTAAGCGCTAGGGAGGTTACAAGGTGATCAGGTTGTCCCACGGGGGGCTCACAGTCTTCATCCCCATTTTACAGCCGTGTGGCCCCCCTGCCTGTAGCACAAGAATAATCATCATAATGGCAATTATTAAGTGCTTACTATGTGCCAAGCACTGTTCTGAGTGCTGGGGAGGTTACAAGGTGATGAGGTTGTCCCACGGGGGGGCTCACAGTCTTCAGCCCCATTTTACAGATGAGGTCACTGAGGCCCAGTGAAGTGACTCGCCCGAAGTCACCCAGCTGACAATTGGCGGAGCCGGGATTTGAACCCACGACCTCTGACTCCAAAGCCCGGGCTCTTTCCACTGAGCCACGCTGCTTCACGTGCATCATTCTGGGGGCATTTATTAAGCGCTTACTGTGCAAAGCACCGTTCTAAGCAAGCGCTGAGGAGCTTTCAAGGTGATGAGGTTGTCCCACGGGGGGCTCACAGTCTTCATCCCCATTTTACGGATGAGGTCACTGAGGCCCAGTGAAGTGAGTCGCCCAAAGTCACCCAGCTGACAATTGGCGGAGCCGGGATTTGAACCCACGACCTCTGACTCCAAAGCCCGGGCTCTTTCCACCGAGCCACGCTGCTTCACGTGCATCATCATGGAGGCATTTATTAAGCGCTCACTGTGTGCAAAGCACCGTTCTAAGCAAGCGCTGAGGAGCTTTCAAGGTGATGAGGTTGTCCCACGGGGGGCTCCCAGTCTTCATCCCCATTTTACAGATGAGCTAACTGAGGCCCAGTGAAGTGACTCGCCCAAAGTCACCCAGCTGACAATTGGCGGAGCCGGGATTTGAACCCACGACCTCTGACTCCAAAGCCCCGGCTCTTTCCACCGAGCCACGCTACTTCACGTGCATCATCATGGGGGCGTTTATTAAGCGCTCACTGTGTGCAAAGCACCGTTCTAAGCAAGCACTGACGAGCTTACAAGGTGATGAAGTTGTCCCACGGGGGGGCTCCCAGTCTTCATCCCCATTTTACAGATGAGCTAACTGAGGCCCAGTGAAGTGACTCGCCCAAAGTCACCCAGCTGACAATTGGCGGAGCCAGGATTTGAACCCACGACCTCTGACTCCAAAGCCCCGGCTCTTTCCACCGAGCCACGCTACTTCACGTGCATCATCATGGGGGCGTTTATTAAGCGCTTACTGTGTGCAAAGCACCGTTCTAAGCACTGACGAGCTTACAAGGTGATGAGGTTGTCCCACGGGGGGCTCCCAGTCTTCATCCCCATTTTACAGATGAGGTCACTGAGGCCCAGTGAAGTGACTCGCCCAAAGTCACCCAGCTGACAATTGGCGGAGCCGGGACTTGAACCCACGACCTCTGACTCCAAAGCCCGGGCTCTTTCCACCGAGCCACGCTGCTTCACCTGCACTGTCCTAAGCGCTGCGGTGGATACCCGCCAATCGGTTGGGGCGCAGCCCCTGTCCCCCTTGGGGCTCCCAGTCTCCCCATTTCCCAGATGAGGGAACTGAGGCCCAGAGAAGGGAAGTGACTTATCCAAGGTCACACTGCAGACCAGCGTACTTAGAGAAGCAGGGTGGCTCAGAGGAAAGAGGCCGGGCTTGGGAGTCAGAGGTCGTGGGTTCTAATCCCGGCCCTGCCACTTGTCAGCTGGGTGACTTTGGGCAAGTCACTTCTCTGGGCCTCAGTGAACCCATCTGGAAAATGAGGATGAAGCAGAGAAGCAGCGTGGCTCAGTGGAAAGAGCCCGGTTTTGGAGTCAGTGGCCATGGGTTCAAATCCCGGCTCCGCCAATTGTCAGCTGTGTGACTTTGGGCAAGTCACTTCACTTCTCTGGGCCTCAGTTCCCTCATCTGGAAAATGGGGATTGACTGTGAGCCCCCTGTGGGACAAACTGATCACCTTGTATCCTCCCCAGCGCTTAGAACAGGGCTTTGCACATAGTAAGCGCTTAATAAATGCCATCATTATTATTATTATTATTATTAAGACTGAGCCCCACGTGGGACAGCCTGATTACCTTGTATTTACCCCAGCGTTTAGAACAGTGCTTGGCACATAGTAAGTGCTTAACAAATATTCATTCATTCAATCGTATTTATTTATTTTACTTGTACATATTCTATTCATTTTATTCTGTTAATATGTTTTGATTTGTTCTCTGTCTCCCCCTTCTAGACTGCAAGCCCACTGTTGGGTAGGGACCGTCTCTGTATGTCGCCAACTTGTACTTCCCAAGCGCTTAGTCCAGTGCCCTGCACACAGTAAGCGCTCAATAAATACGATTGAATGAATGAATGAATTGAGCGCTTACTGTGTGCAGAGCACTGTATTAAGCGCTTGGGAAGTACAAGTTGGCAACATCTAGAGTCGGTCCCTACCCAACAGCGGGCTCACAGTCTAGAAGGGGGAGACAGACAACAAACCATATTAACAAAATAAAATAAATAGAATAAGTACAAATAAAATAAATGGAGTAATACCATATTGTTGTTGTTATGATACAATTGGCTCTATGGAAAGAGCTCGGGCTTTGGAGTCAGAGTTCATGGGTTCAAATCCCGGCTCTGCCAACTGTCAGCTGTTGGGCAAGTCACTTCACTTCTCTGGGCCTCAGTTCCCTCATCTGGAAAATGGGGATGAAAACCGTGAGCCCCCCGTGGGACAACCTGATCGCCTTGTAACCTCCCCAGCGCTTCGAACAGCGCTTGGCACAGAGTAAGGGCTTAATGAATGCCAGCCGTGTGACTTTGGCCAAGTCCCTTCACTCCTCTGGGCCTCAGTTCCCTCCTCTGTCAAATGGGGAAGAAGACTGTGAGCCCCGCGTGGGACAACCTGATCACCTTGTAACCTCCCCAGCGCTTCGAACAGTGCTTTGCACAGAGTAAGCGCTGAACAAATGCCGTCATTATTATGTGGCGGAGCCCGGGATTAGAATCGGTGACTTTCTGAGAAGTAGGCCCGGGTTCTAGCCGCAACCGCGTGCTGCTTTTCTTTTTTTGGGGGGTGGGGGAAGGAGCTGGGGTCCGGGGGGTGGGGGTGTCTGGGGTGATGCGGGGGTGCTGGACTCTGACCGATTCTCCCCTGTGCCCCCCAGGAAGCCGCGAGGAGTTGGTGGAGCGGCTGCAGAGCTACACCCGCCAGGTCAGCGAGGGGCCGGGAGGTGGGGCGTCTGGCTAACGGGTGGGCTCGGGGGGTCCGGGGCCGGGGGGGGGGGCCGGGTCCTCCCGCAGCGGCCTGACCCCGGGATCTCCCCTCCGCAGACGGGCATCGTGCTCAACCGCCCAGTCCTGAGGGGCGAGGATGGAGACAAAGCCATACCACCTCCGATGGCTGCCCAGGTGAGCCCGGCCCCGGGACCCCCCTGCTCTTGATAGGGGGCTTCCCCCTCCCGCCCCCCAATACCGCCCTGGGAGGGAGCTTCGGAAGCTTCACCTCCTCCAGGAGGCCTTCCCAGACTGAGCCCCTTCCTTCCTCTCCCCCTCGTCCCCCTCTCCATCCCCCCCATCTTACCTCCTTCCCTTCCCCACAGCACCTGTATATATGTATATATGTTTGTACAGATTTATTACTCTATTTATTTTACTTGTACATATCTATTTATTTATTTTATTTTGTTAGTATGTTTGGTTTTGTTCTCTGTCTCCCCCTTTTAGACTGTGAGCCCACTGTTGGGTAGGGACTGTATATGTTGCCAATTTGTACTTCCCAAGCGCTTAGTACAGTGCTCTGCACATAGTAAGCACTCAATAAATATGATTGATTGATTGATTCGGGGGAGGCCAGCTTTTACTTCCAACTTATGTTGCCAACTTGTACTACACATCTGTATTTATTTTATTTTGTTAATATGTTTTGTTTAGTCGTCCGTCTCCCCCTTCTAGACTGTGAGCCCGCTGTTGGGTAGGGGCCGTCTCTAGGTGTTGCCAACTTGGACTTCCCAAGCGCTTAGTACCGTGCTCTGCACACAGTAAGCGCTCACTAAATACAATTGAATGAATGAATGAATGCTCTGCACACAGTAAGCGCTCAATAAATACGGTTGGTTGATTGAGGCCTGGAGGCTGCCGAGGGGTACTTCCATTCATTCATTCAATCCATCGTATTTATTGAGCGCTTAACTGAGGAGCCACGTGGCTCAATGGAAAGAGCTCGAGCTTTGGAGCCAGAGGTCGTGGGTTCTAATCCCAGCTCTGCCACTTGTCAGCTGTGTGACTTCGGGCAAGTCACTTCACTTCTCCGAGCCTCAGTTACCTCATCTGTAAAACGGGGGATTCAGACTGCGAGCCCCTCGTGGGACAACTTGATCACCTGGTAACCTCCCCAGCGCTTAGAACAGTGCTTTGCACATAGCGCTTAATAAATGCCATCATTATTATCAAGCGCTTAGTACAGTGCTCTGCACACAGTAAGCGCTCAATAAATATGATGGAATGAATGCAGAGCTCTGTACTAAGCACTTGGGAAGTCCAAGTTGGCAACATCTAGAGACAGTCCCTACCCAACAGCGGGCTCACAGTCTAGAAGGGGGAGACAGACAACAAAACCAACATGTTAACAAAATAAAATAAATAGAATAAATATGTACAAATAAAATAAATAATAATAATAACAAGAATGATAATCATTCATTCAGTCATTTATTGAGCGCTTACTGTGTGCAGAACACTGTACTAAGTGCTTGGGAAGTACAAGTCGGTAGCATATAGAGACGGTTCCTACCCAACAACGGACTCACAGTCTAGAAGGGGGCGACGGACGACAAAACAAAGCATGTAGACAGGTGTCAAAATCGTCAGAACAAATAGAATTAAAGCTATATGCACATCATTAACAAAATAAAAAGAATAGTAAATATATATTAAAGGTTTTCCAATGGCTGTTGACACTGTCCAGATATTTCCTAACATAGTGTTGTGATGACCCAGCCAAGAGGAAAAAGTCTCAATTGTATTTTCAACAGTCTTATACATGTCTCTTAAATATCTGATGCAGAAAGAAATATTCATTCATTCATTCATTCAGTCGTATTTATTGAGTGCTTACTGTGTGCAGAGCACTGGACTAAGCGCTTGGGAAGTACAAATCGGCAGCATGTAGAGACGGTTCCTACCCAACAACGGGCTCACGGTCTGGAAGGGGGAGACAGAACAAAACAAAACATGTTAACAAAATAAAATAAATAGAATAAATATGTACAAATTAAATAAATAAATAATAATAACGAGAATGATAATCATTCATTCAATCATATTTATTGAGCACTTGCTGTGTGCAGAGCACTGTACTAAGCGCTTGGGAAGTACAAATCAGCAGCATATAGAGACGGTTCCTACCCAACAACGGGCTCACAGTCTGGAAGGGGGAGACAGAACAAAACAAAACATGTTAACAAAATAAAATAAATAGAATAAATATGTACAAATTAAATAAATAAATAATAATAACGAGAATGATAATCATTCATTCAATCATATTTATTGAGCACTTGCTGTGTGCAGAGCACTGTACTAAGCGCTTGGGAAGTACAAATCAGCAGCATATAGAGACGGTTCCTACCCAACAACGGGCTCCCAGTCTAGAAGGGGGAGACAGACAACGAAACAAAACATGTAGACAGGTGTCAAGATCATCAGAACAAAAAGAATTAAGGCTAGATGCACATCATTAATAAAATAAAAAGAATAGTAAATATGTACTAAACGTTTTCCAATGGCTGTTGACACTGTCCAACATAGTGTTGTAATGACCCAGCCAAGAGGAAAAAGTCTCAATTGTGTTTTCAGCACAGTCTTATAGATGTCTCTTAAATATCTGATGCAGAAAGAAATATTCATTCATTCATTCAATCATATTTATTGAGCGCTTACTGTGTGCAGAGCACTGTACTAAGCGCTTGGGAAGTACAAGTCGGCAGCATATAGAGACGGTTCCAACCCAACAGCGGGCTCACAGTCTAGAAGGGGGAGACGGACAACAAAACAAAATATGTAGACAGGTGTTAAAATCGTCAGAACAAATAAAATTAAAGCTATATGCACATCATTAACAAAAAGAATAGTAAATATGTACTAAACGTTTTCCAGTGGCTGTTCCCCCTCCCCATCACCTCCGCCTTACCTCCTTCTCCCCACAGCACCTGTATATATGTATATGTGTTTGTACGTGTTTATTACTCTATTTTATTTGTACATATTCTATTTTATTTTGTTAATATGTTTTGTTTTGTTCTCTGTCTCCCCCTTCTAGACTGACTAACACTGAGCCACGCTGCTTCTCCAATAAATGCATACAAACATATATACATGAGGGAACTAGCGTGGCTCAGTGGAAAGAGCCCGGGCTTTGGAGTCAGAGGTCATGGGTTCAAATCCCGGCTCCTCCAACTGTCAGCTGGGTGACTTTGGGCAAGTCACTTCACTTCTCTGGGCCTCAGTTCCCTCATCTGTAAAGTGGGGATGAAGACCGTGAGCCCCACGAGGGACAACCCCGTCACCCTGTAACCTCCCCGATGCTTAGAACGGGGCTTTGCACGTAGTAAGCGCTTAATAAAATGCTGTCATAAAAAACTGAGGCTCAGTGAAGTGACTTGCCCGAGGTCGCGCGGCAGAGCCGGGATTAGTCCCTTTTAGACTGTGAGCCCACTGTTGGGTCGGGACCGTCTCTAGATGTTGCCAACTTGGACTTCCCAAGCTCTTAGTCCAGTGCTCTGCACACAGTAAGCGCTCAATAAATACGATTGATTGATTGATTGATTGATTAGGACCCGGGTCATCCGACTCCTAAGGCCGTGCTGTTTCCACCAGGCCCGGCCGCTTCCCATCTCTTTGCCGATCTCTCGTCCCTACAGCTGTCCGGGATCCCTCTGCCGCCGCCCCCCATGGGGCTGCCGCCTCTGCAGCCGCCGCCCCCGCCGCCCCCTCCGGGGCTCGGACTTGGTTTCCCCATGGGCGTGGGGCCCCGGCCCCCCGGCTTGGTCCCCCCGCCTCCCATTCGGGTGGGCGACCCGGTGCCCCTGTCCGAGGAAGACAGGCTGAAGCTGGCCCAGCAGCAGGCTGCGTTATTAATGCAGCAGGAGGAAAGAGCCAAGCAGGAGAGAGCCAAACAGGTAAGGGGCCGCGCCGGGTTCGGGCCCATCTGGAGGGGCCTCGGGGCTGGGGTGGGGGGGATCCCTACCCGTCATCTGGCTTTCGTTCATTCCTTCAGTGGTATTTATTGAGCGCTTACTGTGTGCAGAGCACTCTACTAAGCGTTTGGGAAGGTACAATATAGTAATAGTGACTATGGAGAAGCGCTTGGGAAAGAAAGTACAATGTAGTAATAGTAACTATGGAGAAGCGCTTGGGAAAGAAAGTACAATATAGTAATAGTAACTGGAGAAGCGCTTGGGAAAGAAAGTACAATATAGTAATAGTAACTATGGAGAAGCGCTTGAGAAAGAAAGTACAATATAGTAATAGCAACTATGGAGAAGCGCTTGGGAAAGTACAGTACAGTAATAGTAACTGTGGAGAAGCGCTTGGGAAAGTACAATATGGTAATAGTAACTATGGAGAAGTGCTTGGGAAATTACAGTGTAGTAATAGTAACTATGGAGAAGCGCTTGGGAAAGTACAGTGTAGTAATAGTAACTGTGGAGAAGCACTTGGGAAAGTACAGTATAGTAATAGTAACTGTGGAGAAGCACTTGGGAAAGTACAATATAGTAATAGTAACTGGAGAAGTGCTTGGGAAAGTACAATATAGTAATAGTAACTGTGGAGAAGCGCTTGGGAAAGTACAATAGTAATAGTAACTGTGGAGAAGCGCTTGGGAAAGAAAGTACAATATAGTAATAGTAACTATGGAGAAGCACTTGGGAAAGAAAGTACGATATAGTAATAGTAACTATGGAGAAGCGCTTGGGAAAGAAACTACAATATAGTAATAGCAACTATGGAGAAGCGCTTGGGAAAGAAACTACAATATAGTAATAGCAACTATGGAGAAGCGCTTGGGAAAGTACAGTATAGTAATAGTAACTGTGGAGAGCGCTTGGGAAAGTACAATATAGTAATAGTAACTATGGAGAAGTGCTTGGGAAAGTACAATGTAGTAATAGTAACTATGGAGAAGCACTTGGGAAAGTACAATATAGTAATAGTAACTGTGGAGAAGCGCTTGGGAAAGTACAATACAGTAATAGTAACTGTGGAGAAGCACTTGGGAAAGTACAATATGGTAATAGTAACTGTGGAGAAGCGCTTGGAAAAGTACAATATAGTAATAGTAACTGGAGAAGCGCTTGGGAAAGTACAATATAGTAATAGTAACTGTGGCGAAGGGCTTGGGAAAGTACAATATAGTAATAGTAACTGTGGAGAAGCACTTGGGAAAGTACAATATGGTAATAGTAACTGGAGAAGCGCTTGGGAAAGTACAATATAGTAATAGTAACTGTGGCGAAGGGCTTGGGAAAGTACAATATAGTAATAGTAACTGTGGAGAAGCACTTGGGAAAGTACAATATGGTAATAGTAACTGTGGAGAAGCACTTGGGAAAGTACAATATGGTAATAGTAACTGTGGAGAAGCAGCGTGGCTCAGTGGAAAGAACCCGGGCTTTGGAGTCAGAGTTTGTGGGTTCAAATCCCGGCTCTTCCACTTGTCAGCTGTGTGACTTTGAGCAAATCACTTAACTTCTCTGGGCCTCAGTTACCTCATCTGTAAAGTGGGGATTAAGACTGTGAGCCCCACGTGGGCAACCTGATCACCTTGTAACCTCCCCAGCGCTTAGAACAGTGCTTTGCACATAGTAAGCGCTTAACAAATGCCATCATTATTATTATTATGGTACTTGCTAAGCGCTTACTACGTACCAGGCACTGTACTAAGCACTGGGTGGGACACAGACCCTGTCCCACGTGGGGCTCATTTTACAGATGAGTTAACTGAGGCATAGAGAAGTGAAGTGATTTGCCCAAGGTCACACATCAGACAAGTGGCAGAGCTGGGAATAAAACCCATGAATTTATGACTCCCAAGCCCATGCTCTGCCCAGTCCCTGCCCCCAAAGAGTTTACAGGGTAGAGATTCATTCATTCAGTTGTATTTATTGAGCAATTTCAGTGTGCAGAGCACTGTATTAAGCGCTTGGGAAGTACAAGTCAGCTACATATAGAGACGGTCCCTACCCAACAGCGGGCTCACGGCAGACAGACAGCCATACAAATACATAAATGACAGATACGTACATAAGCGCTTTTAGACTGTGAGCCCACTGTTGGGTAGGGACTGTCTCTATATGTTGCCAATTTGTACTTCCCAAGTGCTTAGTACAGTGCTCTGCACACAGTAAGCGCTCAATAAATACGACTGATGATGATAAGCGCCGTGGGGCTGAGATAAGGGAAGAATGAAGGGAGCGAGTCAGGGTGATGCAGACGGGAGTGGGAGAAAGTCGGGGGGCAGAGGGGGCTAGGCCGTTGGACTGAGACCTGTGTTGGCAGCCGCATTCATTCATTCGATCGTATTTATTGAGCGCTTACTGTGTGCAGAGCACTGTACTAAGCGCTTGGGAAGTACAGTCCAGCAGCTTCAGATTTGAGCCCCGAGGAGGTTACTTAATCAATCAATCGTATGTATTGAGGGCTTACTGTGTGCAGAGCACTGTACTAAGCGCTTGGGAAGTCCAAGTTGGCAATGTATAGAGACGGTCCCTACCCAACAGTGGGCTCATAGTCCAGAAGGGGGAATACAGAGAACAAAACAAAACATATTAACAAAATAAAATAAATGGAATAGATATGTACAAGTAAAATAAATAAATAGAGTACTTAACTGTGAGAGGGCCTCACTTTCCTTTTTCTTGCAGGGAGAACACTCCATGAAGGAACATGAGCTCTTGGAACAGCAGAAGCGGGTGAGTGCCCCATCCCCTCTTTCCCCCTGGCCTCACGGTCCAGAAGCGTCCCGGAAACTTTGTTCTCGGAAGCAAATATTGGAAATGGGCTCTGAGTTTCCTTTCCAGACCCCCCCCCCCGCCCCCCCAAACTGTTCTTCCAGTCGGTCCCGAGTCCCCCGTGCTTTTCGTTCTCCTAGATTTTTGGCAGCGTGGGCATTGAGTGTGGGCCCTAGGTCCACTCGAGCCTTAGTTGTACGGAGAGGGAAGCCTGGCCCACGTCCACAGAGGCAAGGGTCCTTACTCTGGCTCCTGAAAGAGCCGGGTGGAGCGTGGGACCCCCGGCTAAGGCCTGTCCGGTCTTTCCCATCCCCGTCCCCATCCCGTCGAAGAGGCATTTTCCAGCAACTCCGCCCCAGCCCTGCCCCATTTTTCCCGTTTCTTGTTGTAGGCGGCCGTGCTGTTGGAACAGGAGCGCCAGCAGGAGATGGCCAAGATGGTGGCCCCGGTGCCCCGGCCCCCTCCGGACATGGTCCCCATGGGAGTCCGAACTCCTATGGTCCCCCGGGGTAAGGGCCTGGGGCCTGAAGGGTTGGCGACGGGGAGGGAGAATCGATCATTCTTCAGACGGGGCCGGGCTTTCTGACGTTGAACCTCTCGTCTCGTTTCGGTAGCCGCTCCCGTCGGCCCCGTGGGTCACGTTGGACCCGTGGGCCACGTCGGACCCGTGGGCCACGTCGGACCCGTTGGTCACGTCGGACCCGTGGGCCACGTCGGACCCGTGGGCCACGTCGGACCCGTGGGACACGTCGGACCCGTGGGCCACGTCGGACCCGTGGGCCACGTCGGACCCGTGGGCCACGTCGGCCCCGTCGGCCCCGTTGGTCCCGGTGGCCCTGGTGGTCCGGGTGGGCCCGTGGGTCCTGTTGGCCCCCCACTCCCTGGGGTCCCCATGGGAGCTCCGGTTCCACGGCCCCGTGGCCCCCCGCCTCCTCCAGGAGAAGAAAATCGAGAGGTGAGCTGGGCGGTCAGCGCTGCAGGCATTAGCTTCTGTGCCCCCGCGGGGTCCAGGCCGAAGGGCGATGGCCTCCGGGGCCCGGGCCCGGGGAGGGAGCGGGACCTGACTCCCTGACGACTGGGGCCCATCGGGCCAGTTCCTCCCCATCAAGGCAGGGCACCGGGAGGGAGCTCTCGGAGGGCCACTGGGCGTGAGGGGACCGCGTCCTCTTAGTGGGGAGTCTTTGACAGGTGGACGACCCCACCGTGGGCCCCAAGATCCCCCAGGTTCTGGAGAAAATCCTCCAGCTGAAAGAGATCAGGCAGGAAGAGCTGACCTCTGTGCTTGGTGAGTGGTTCCCGAGGACGGCGGAGCGGTGGGGCCCCGTGCGGACCGAGGGCGCCGGTCAGGAGGGGCGGGGGCTCTCCGAGGCGAGCCTCAGTTCCTCTTTCCCCTGCCTTAAAGACGAAGAGGACATGGAAACAGACACCAGGTCATCCCTGGCGGCCTCCACGTCGGAGACCGAGGACGACACGGCCTCCTTATCCAAGAAAGAGGTACGGGTTTGAGGCCGCGCATCCACGGAAGAGAGCCGCGGGAGGCGGTGGGGGGGGGGTCTCCCCGGGGCCTCTGCTTGTTTTCGGGGGGCACTTATGTGTTCGTCCTACCGTCCCAGCAGCGTGGCTCAGTGGAAAGAGCCCGGGCTTTGGAGTCGGAGGTCATGGGTTCATTCAAATCCCGACTCTGTCAGTTGTCAGCTGTGTGACTCCGGGCAAGTCACTCAACTTCCCTCATCTGTGAAATGGGGATTAAGATTGTGAGCCCCCTTTGGGACAACCTGATCACCTTGTATCCCCCAGCGCTTAGAACAGTGCTTTGCACATGGTAAGCGCTTAACAAGTACCATTATTATTATTATTATTATTAATTGTGGTATTTGGGAGGTGCTTACTACAAGTCAAGCACCATCCTAAGCCCTGGAGGTAGGTACAGCATCGTCAGGTTGCACGTGGGGCTCATAGTCTTAAGTAGGAGGGAGATCGAGGATTAAACCCCCATTTTGCAGACGAGGGGACTGAGGCCCAGAGAAGCGAATCGGTCAAGTTTACCGAGCTCTTACTGTGTGCTGAGCACTGTATTAAGTGCTTGGGGGAGAATAATAATAGTACTAGTTTATGATTATGGTATTTGTTAAGCGCTTACTATGTGCCAAGCATTGTTCTAAGGTACAAGGTAAGCAGGTTGTCCCACGGGGGGCTCACAGGCTTCAGCCCCGTTTTAGAGATGAGGTCACTGAGGCCCAGAGAAGCCAAGTGATTTTCCCAAAGTCACACAGTTGACAAGTGGAGGAGTCGGGACTAGAACCCACGACCTCTGATTCCCTCTTCCCCCTGAGCCACGCTGCTTCCAGAAAGTCGGTAGACACGACCCCTGCCCACCAGGAGCTTACAGTCCAGACGGGGAGACAGATTCCAAGAAATCGGTGAATTACGGCTAGGGATGTATGTGCTGTGGGGCTGAGGGAGGGGTGAATTTAGACTGTGAGCCCACTGTTGGGTAGGAACTGTCTCTATATGTTGCCAATTTGTACTTCCCAAGCGCTTAGTACAGTGCTCTGCACACAGTAAGCGCTCAATAAATACGATTGATGATGATGATGATGATAAAGGGGGTAAATCCAAGTGCGAGGGCGATGCGGAGGGAGCGGGAGAAGAGGAAATGAGGAATTAGAGAAGGTCTTTAGAAGGAGATGTGCTTCTAATAAGTCTCTGAAGATAGGGAGAGTGATTGTTGGATATGAAGTGGGGGACGTGAACTTATTTACTATTTATTTTGTTAATGATGTGCATTTTGCTTTAATTCTGTTTGTTCTGACGACTTGACACCTGTCCACATGTTGTGTTGTCTGTCTCCTCCTCCTAGACTGTTAATGATGTGCATTTAGCTTTAATTCTATTTATTCTGATGACTTGACGCCTGTCCACATGTTTTGTTGTCTGTCTCCCCCTTCTAGACTGTGAGCCCGTTGTTGGGTAGGGACTGTCTCTATATTTTGTTCCCAAGCGCTTAGTACAGTGCCCTGCACACAGGAAGCGCTCAATAAATACGATTGAATGAATGAATGAATTTAGCTTTAATTCTATTTGTTCTGATGGCTTGACGCCTGTCCACATGTTCTGTTGTCTGTCTCCCCCTTCTAGACTGTGAGCCAGTTGTCGGGTAGGGACCGTCTCTCTATGTTGCCGACTTGTACTTCCCAAGCGCTTAGTACGGTGCTCTGCACACAGTAAGCGCTCAATAAATAAGATTGAATGAATGAATGAATTTAGCTTTAATTCTATTTGTTCTGATGGCTTGACACCTGTCCACATGCTTTGTTGTCTGTCTCCCCCTTCTAGACTGTGAGCCCATTGTTGGGTAGGGACTGTCTCTATATGTTGTTCCCAAGCGCTTAGTACAGTGCTCTGCACACAGGAAGCGCTCAATAAATACGATTGAATGAACGAATGAATTTGCCCAAGATCACACAGCAGACAGGTGGTGGAGCCTGGATTAGAATCCAGGTCATTATGGCTTCTAGGCCTGTGCTCTCTTTACTAGGCAACACTGCTTCTCCGATTAACCCGTTTAACTTTTATCTACCCCAGCGCTTAGAACGGTGCTTGATCCATAATAAGCGCTTAACAAATACCATTGTCATCATTATTGCTTCTTCTTCCTATCTATGCTACTTAATTTAGTGCCTGCCTTCCCTGGTGGTTTGAAAGCTCCCTGAGGGCAGGGATGGCATCTACCAAGTCTGTTGTAATAATAATAATAATGATGGCATTTATTAAGCACTTACTATGTGCAAAGCGCTGTTCTAAGTGCTGGGGTGGTTACAAGGCGATCAGGTTGTCCCACGTGGGGCTCATGGTCTTCATCCCCATTTTACAGATGAGGTCACTGAGGCCCAGAGAAGTGAAGTAGTAGTCTTCATTGATTGATTGATTGATTAAAGTGACTTGCCCAAAGTCACCCAGCTGACAGTTGGCGGAGCCGGGATTTGAACCCGTGACCCCTGCCTCCAAAGCCCGGGCTCTTTCCACTGAGCCACGCTGCTTCTCATCCAACTCTCCCAACCGCTCAGTACAGCACCCTAACCCAGTAGGCGCCCGATAAGACCCTTGATCAATTGAAAAGTGCCGGAGTTTGGGGAGGCTGAGGGCGGTGGGCCTGTATCCCGACCCTCCGGTCTCTCCGCAGAAGAACCGGAAGCGTCGGAACCGGAAGAAGAAGAAGAAGCCGCAGAAGGCGGCAGGAGGGCGCGGGGCGGCCTCCGAGGGGGAGAAGGAGAAGGAGAAGGAGGCGGCCAAGTCGCGGACCCCCGAGCCGCCGGCCGCGGCCGTGGAGATCGAGTACGTGACCGAAGAGCCGGAGATCTACGAGCCCAACTTCGTTTTCTTCAAGAGGATCTTCGAGGCCTTCAAGGTGGGCCGGGGACGGCGGGGGAGAGCCCGAGGGATGGGGGAGAGCTGGTAGACTCTTGCTGCCAACTTGTACTTCCCAAGCGCTTAGTACAGTGCTCTGCACGCAGTAAGCGCTCAGTAAATACGATTGATCGATAGACGGAGCTGGGACCCAGGGAGTTGGGAGCAACAGTAAGCGCTCAATAAATACGATTGATCGATTGATTGATAGACGGAGCTGGGACCCAGGGAGTTGGGAGCAACAGTAAGCGCTCAATAAATACAATTGATCGATTGATTGATAGACGGAGCTGGGACCCAGGGATTTGGGAGCAAGTATGGATCGTTGTAACCCAGAAGCCAGAGTTTGGGGGGGAAAAGGCCCGCCGGTCACCGGGCGCTCCCCCCGCTTTCTGCTCCTCCTTCCCATCCTTCCTCCTCTCTGTGTCCCTCCTCCCCTCCCTCCTCTCCGCGTCCCTGCCGCCCCTCCCGTCCCTCCTGGCAGCTGACGGACGACGTGAAGAAGGAAAAGGAGAAGGAGCCCGAGAAGTCGGACAAGCTGGAAAGCTCGGCCGCCCCCAAGAAGAAGGGCTTCGAGGAAGAGCGCAAGGACAGTGACGACGACAGTAGTGACGATGAGCAGGTGAGGAGGGCCCGGGGGCGGGCTGGCCGGGCCTCGGTTTGCTTCCGGGCTTCGGAATCCGGGAAGGCCGAGCCCAAAGATCGGGAGTGGAACTCTTTGAAACAGGTGGAAAATCCACCTGCTGGTCTTTTATTCTGATCGTTTGCTCCCAAGCTTTCGGGAGAGCGCTCTGCCCAAATAGGCTGCTGGGTGACCCTGGGGAAGTTACTCGACTTCCCTGTGCCTCAGGCCTTCCCAGACTGAGCCCCTTCCTTCCTCTCCCCCTCGTCCCCCTCTCCATCCCCCCCATCTTACCTCCTTCCCTTCCCCACAGCACCTGGATATATGTATATATGTTTGTACAGATTTATTACTCTATTTTACTTGTCTATTTTATTTTGTTAGTATGTTTGGTTTTGTCCTCTGTCTCCCCCTTTTAGACTGTGAGCCCAATGTTGGGTAGGGACTGTCTCTATATGTTGCCAATTTGTACTTCCCAAGCGCTTAGTACAGTGCTCTGCACATAGTAAGCACTCAATAAATATGATTGATTGATTGATTACCTCATCTGTAAAATGTGGATTTAAGACGGTGCGCCCCATGTGGGACAGGGACCGTGTCCAACTTGATTTGCTTGAATAATAATAATAATGGCATTTATTAAGCGCTTACTATGTGCAAAGCACTGTTCTAAGCGCTGGGGAGGTTACAAGGTGATCAGGTTGTCCCACGGGGGGCTCACAGTCTTAATCCCCATTTTACAGATGAGGTCACTGAGGCACAGAGAAGTTGTGATTTGCCTAAAGTCACACAGCTGACAGTTGGCGGAGGTGGGATGAGCTTGAATCCACCTCAACGCTTAGTACAGAGCCGGGCACATAGTAAGCGGCTTAACAAATACAGTTATTACTATCAATTATTAATAACAGCAATATAGTGTGTAATAACTATATTATCAAGCGCTTAGTACAGTGCTCTGCACACAGTAAGCACTTAAAAAATACGATTGATTAATAACAACAATAATAATGTTTACTAAGAATGTACTCTGTGATTAGCACTGTGCTGTGCGCAGGGGTAGAGTCAAGATAATCAGATGAGCTACAGTCCCTGTCCCACATGTTCATTCATTCAGTCGTATTTATTGAGCGCTTAACTGTGTGCAGAGCACTGTACTAAGCTCTTGGGAATGATGGCACTTATTAAGCGCTTACTATGTGCAAAGCACCGTTCTAAGCCCTGGAAGTACAATTCAGCAACAAATAGAGACAGTCCGTGCCGACAGCGGGCTCACAGTCTAGAAGGGGGGAGACAGACATCAAAACAAGGAAACAGGCATCAGTAGCATCGTTATAAATAAATAGAATGACAGATATAAATAGAATTATAATTCTAAATATGTACATATATCCGCAAATCCTGTGGGGTGGGAAGTGGGGATAGACCAAAGGGGAGGGGGAGCAGAGGAAAAGGGGGGCTTAGTTTGGGATACAGGTTAAGCACGGGGCCATCGCCCACCCTCCCTGGCCCAGACGGCCAGCACCAGACCATTCAATCGTATTTATTGAGCGCTTACTGTGTGCAGAGCACTGGACTAAGCGCTTGGGAAGTACAAGTTGGCAACAGAGCATTTCAGATACAGGTCTCACAGTCTAAGAGAGGGAGAATAGGGATCATCATCATCATCATCATCAATCGTATTTATTGAGCGCTTACTATGTGCAGAGCACTGTACTAAGCGCTTGGGAAGTACAAATTGGCAACATATAGAGACAGTCCCTACCCAACAGTGGGCTCACAGTCTAAAAGGGGGAGACAGAGAACAAAACCAAACATACTAACAAAATAAAATAAATAGAATAGATATGTACAAGTAAGATAAATAAATAAATAGAGTAATAAATATGTCCATACATGTATACAGGTGCTGTGGGGAAGGGAAGGAGGTAAGATGGGGGGGAAGGAGAGGGGAACGAGGGGGAGAGGAAGGAAGGGGCTCAGTCTGGGAAGACCTCCCGGAGGAGGTGAGCTCTCAGCAGGGCCTTGAAGGGAGGAAGAGAGCGAGCTTGGTGGATGGGCAGAGGGATTGGGGGCATTCCAGGCCCGGGGATGACGTGGGCCGGGGGTCGATGGCGGGACAGGCGAGAGCGAGGTACGGGGAGGAGATCAGCGGTGGAGGAGCGGAGGGTGCGGGCTGGGCTGGAGAAGGACAGAAGGGAGAGGAGGGGGCGAGGTGATGGAGAGCCTTGAGGCCCAGGGTGAGGAGTTTCTGCCTGATGCGCAGATTGATCTTATTCCCATTTTACAGAAGAGGAAACGGAGGCCCCGAGAGGCCCCACAGCAGGGCAGTGGCAGAGCTGGGGCTAGAACTGGGGTCTCCCGGCGTCCAGCTCCGTGCTGCTTCCGTCGGGCCACGCGGTGCCGCTTGGTGAATGTTCCCGGAGGAATGAGGCAGTGAAAGGGGCAGGTCTTTTGGAGGATTGACCCGTCTGTCCCCTTTGCAGGAGAAGAAACCAGAAGCTCCCAAGCTGTCTAAGAAGAAGTTACGGAGAATGAATCGCTTCACGGTGGCGGAACTCAAGCAGGTAAAAGCCATAGGGTTGGCCCAGGGGGCGGTGGGGGCTGGGGGGCAAGACCTCTGGGTCATTCATTCATTCAGTCGTATTTATTGAGCGCTTACTGTGTGCAGAGCACTGGACTAAGCGCTTGGGAAGTCCAAGTTGGCAACGTGTAGAGACGGTCCCTACCCAACAGTGGGCTCACAGTCTAGGAGCGGGAGACAGAACAAAACAAAACATAGTAACAAAATAAAATAAGTAGAATAAATACGTACAAGTAAAATAACTAGAGTAATAAGTATGTACAAACATATATACAGGTGGTGTGGGGAGTGGAAGGAGGTAAGGCGGGGGGGATGGAGATTGGGAGGAGGGGGAGAGGAAGGAGGGGGCTCAGTCTGGGAAGGCCTCCTGGAGGAGGTGAGCTCTCAGCAGGGCCTTGAAGGGAGGAAGAGAGCCAGCTTGGCGGAGGGGCAGAGGGAGGCCATTCCAGGCCCGGGGGATGACGTGGGCCGGGGGTCGATGGCGGGACAGGCGAGAACGAGGCCTAACGGTGAGGAGATTAGCGGTGGCAGAGGAGCGGAGGGTGCGGGCTGGGCTGGAGAAGGACACAAGGGAGGGGAGGGAGGAGGGGGCGAGGGGATGGACGGCCTTGAAGCCCAGGGTGAGGAGTTTCTGCCTGATGCGTAGGTTGATTGGTAGCCACTGGAGATTTTTGAGGAGGGGAGTAACATGCCCAGAGCGTTTCTGGACAAAGACGATCTGGGCAATGGTGTGAAGTATGGATTGAAGTGGGGACAGGCACGAGGATGGGAGATCGGAGAGGAGGCTGATACAGTATTATCCAGATGGGATAGGATGAGAGCTTGAACGAGCAGGGTAGCGGTTTGGATGGAGAGGAAAGGGCAGATCTTGGCGATGTTGTGGAGGTGAGACCGGCAGGTTTTGGTGACGGCTTGGATGTGAGGGGTCCTGGCAGAACGCCTCCGCCTCCGTCCCCCTCCTAACGTCAGACAGGGCCCCCCCCCGCCACTCTCCCTTCCTCCAGAGGCCTCCCCAAATCCCACCTCTTCCAATAAATCAGAGACACCCGTCAGCCACCCTTAGCTCTTACGAACTCGTTGACATCCACCTCAGCTTGTACGCGTTTATTCAGTGGCTCATTTTGTCCACTGGAGCGGTAAATATTTTTCTGTAGGTCTCCTCTGTTGGAGACTGTGCTCACTGAGGGCAGAGAACGGCTCCCTTCTATGCTTTGAACTCCCCAAGCGCCTTGTATAGTGCACTGCCTGATCTGGGGGCGCTCAGTAAATACGACTAGTGGCAACAGCAGTGGAGACTTGAGGGATGCAGCATGGCCTGGGAAACGGAAGAACTGAGTCTAATCCCAGCCGGGCCACTGGCCGTCTGTGTGACCTTAGGCAAGGCACGTCATTTTTTACTGTTTTGTTGCGGTTGTTAAATAATAATAATGATAATGGCATTTATTAAGCACTTACTATGTGCAAAGCACTGTTCTAAGCACTGGGGAGATTACAAGGTGATGAGGTTGTCCCATGGGGGGGCTCACAGTCCTCATCCCCATTTTCCAGATGAGGGAACCGAGGCCCAGAGAAGTGAAGTGACTTGCCCAAAGTCACCCAGATGACAAGTGGCGGAGCCGGGATTTGAACCCATGAGTTCTGACTCCAAAGCCCGGGTTCCTTCCACTGAGCCACGCTGCTTCTCCTGCTGTTGTTAAATAATAATAATAATAATGGCATTTATGAAGCGCTTACTATGTGCAAAGCACTGTTCTAAGCGCTGGGGAGGTTACAAGGTGATCAGGTTGTCCCACGTGGGGCTCACAGTCTTAACCCCCATTTGACAGATGAGGGAACTGAGGCCCAGAGAAGTGAAGCGACTTGCCCAAAGTCACCCAGCTGACAAGTGGCGGAGCCGGGATTTGAACCCATGACCTCTGACTCCAAAGCCCGGGTTCCTTCCACTGAGCCACGCGGCTTCTCCTGCTGTTGTTAAATAATAATAATAATGGCATTTATAAAGCGCTTACTATGTGCAAAGCACTGTTCTAAGCGCTGGGGAGGTTACAAGGTGATCAGGTTGTCCCACGTGGGACTCACATTCATTCATTCATTCAATTGCATTTATTGAAAGCGCTCACAGTCTTAACCCCCATTTTCCAGATGAGGGAACTGAGGCCCAGAGAAGTGAAGTGACTTGCCCAAAGTCACCCAGCTGACAAGTGGCGGAGCTGGGATTTGAACCCTTGACCTTTGACTCCAAAGCCCGGGCTCTTTCCACTGAGCCCCGCTGTATCTGTTAAACACTTACTTACATGCTAAGCACTGTCTCACACGGGGCTCACCGTCTTAATCCCCATTTTACAGTTGAGGGAACTGAGGCTCAGAGTAGCGATTCGTCTGAGCTTACACAGTAGACTGGCGGCGGAGCCGGGATTCGAACCCAGTCCCTTCTCACTCCCAGACGCGTGCTCTATCCACTAGGCCACACTGCTTTTCTGGCGCGTCTCTGTGTCTGTTTCCTCAACTGTAAAATGGGGCTTCAGTACCCGCCCTCTCTCCTGTTTGAATGGTAAGCCCCTTGTGGGATAGCGACTGTGTCTGACCTGATTAGCTCGTAGCTACCCCAGTGCTCACGTGGCTCAGTGGAAAGAGCCCGGGCTTTGGAGTCAGAGGTCATGGGTTCAAATCCAAGCTCCGCCAGTTCATTCAATCGTGTTTTATTGAGCGCGTACTGTATGCAGAGCATTGAACTAATCAATCAATCAATCGTATTTATTGAGCGCTTACTGTGTGCAGAGCACTGTACTAATCAATCAATCAATCAATCGTATTTATTGAGTGCTTACTGTGTGCAGAGCATCTACTAAGCACTTGGGAAGTCCCAAGTTGGCAACATCTAGAGACGGTCCCTACCCAACAGCGGGCTCACAGTCTAGAAGGGGGAGACAGAGAACAAAACAAAACATATTAACAAAATAAAATAAATAGAATAAATATGTACAGATTAAATAAATAAATAAATACAGTAATAAATAGGTACAAACATATATACATATATATATATATATATATATATGTGTACACACATATATTCATTCATTCGTATTTATTGAGCGCATACTGTATGCAGAGCACTGTACTAAGCGCTGGGGAAGTCCAAGTTGGCAACACATAGAGAAGGTCCCTACCCAACAGCGGCCTCACAGTCTAGAAGGGGGAGACAGAGAACAAAACAAAACATATTAACAAAATAAAATAAATAGAATAAATACGTACAAATTAAATAAATAAATAAATACAGTAATAAATAGGTACAAACATATATGCATATATATATATATATATACACACATATATTCATTCATTCATTCGTATTTATTGAGCGCATACTGTATGCAGAGCACTGTACTAAGTGCTGGGGAAGTACAAGTTGGCAACACATAGAGAAGGTCCCTACCCAACAGCGGGCTCACAGTCTAGAAGGGGGAGACAGAGAACAAAACAAAACATTAACAAAATAATAGAATAAATATGTACAAATAAAATAAAGAGTAATAAATAGGTACAAACCTATATACATATGTGTACATACATTCATTCATTCAATCGTATTTATTGAGCACTTCCTGTATGCAGAGCACTGTACTAAGCGCTTGGGAAGTACAAGTTGGCAACATCTAGAGACGGTCCCTACCCGACAGTGGGCTCACAGTCTAGAAGGGGGAGACAGAGAACAAAACAAACAATAATAACAAAATACAATAAATAGGATAAATATGTACAAATAAAATAGAGTAATAAATACGTACAGACATATATACATATATATACATGTATACACAGTTGTCAGCTGTGTGACTTTGGGCAAGTCTCTTAACTTCTCTGGGCCTCAGTTACCTCATCTGGAAAATGGGGGTTAAGACTGGGAGCCCCCCACGGGACAACCTGATCACCTTCTAACCTCCCCGGCGCTTAGAACAGTGCTTTGCACACAGTAAGAGTTTAGAGAAGTAGCGTGGCTCAGTGGAAAGAGCCCGGGCTTTGGAGTCAGAGGTCATGGGTTCTAATCCCGGGTCTGCCAATTGTCAGCTGGGTGACTTTGGGCAAGTTGCTTCACTTCATTCCACGGAAACTGCGCTCTCAAAGGTCACCAATGACCTCCTGCTTGCCAAATCCAACGGCTCATACTCTGTCCTAATCCTCCTCGACCTCTCAGCTGCCTTTGACACTGTGGACCACCCCCTTCTCCTCCACACGTTATCTGACCTTGGCTTCACAGACTCCGTCCTCTCCTGGTTCTCCTCTTATCTCTCCGGTCGTTCTTTCTCAGTCTCTTTTGCAGGCTCCTCCTCCCCCTCCCATCCTCTTACGGTGGGGGTTCCCCAAGGTTCAGTGCTTGGTCCCCTTCTGTTCTCAATCTACACTCACTCCCTTGGTGACCTCATTCGCTCCCACGGCTTCAACTCTCATCTCTACGCTGATGACACCCAGATCTCCATCTCTGCCCCTGCTCTCTCCCCCTCCCTCCGGGCTTGCATCTCCTCCTGCCTTCAGGACATCTCCATCTGGATGTCCGCCCGCCACCTAAAGCTCAACATGTCGAAGACTGAGCTCCTTGTCTTCCCTCCCAAACCTTGTCCTCTCCCTGACTTTCCCATCTCTGTTGACGGCACTACCATCCTTCCCGTCTCACAAGCCCGCAACCTTGGTGTCATCCTCGACTCCGCTCTCTCATTCACCCCTCACATCCAAGCCGTCACCAAAACCTGCCGGTCTCAGCTCCGCAACATTGCCAAGATCCGCCCTTTCCTCTCCATCCAAACTGCTACCCTGCTCATTCAAGCTCTCATCCTATCCCGTCTGGACTACTGCACCAGCCTTCTCTCTGATCTCCCATCCTCGTGTCTCTCTCCACTTCAATCCATACTTCATGCTGCTGCCCGGATTATCTTTGTCCAGAAACGCTCTGGACATATTACTCCCCTCCTCAAAAACCTCCAATGGCTACCGATCAATCTGCGCATCAGGCAGAAACTCCTCACCCTGGGCTTCAAGGCTGTCCATCCCCTGGCCCCCTCCTACCTCACCTCCCTTCTCTCCTTCTACTGCCCAGCCCGCACCCTCCGCTCCTCTGCCACCACTAATCTCCTCACCGTACCTCGCTCTCGCCTGTCCCGCCATCGACCCCCGGCCCACGTCATCCCCCGGGCCTGGAATGCCCTCCCTCTGCCCATCCGCCAAGCTGGCTCTCTTCCTCCCTTCAAGGCCCTGCTGAGAGCTCACCTCCTCCAGGAGGCCTTCCCAGACTGAGCCCCTTCTTTCCTCTCCCCCTCGTCCCCCTCTCCATCCCCCCGTCTTCCCTCCTTCCCTTCCCCACAGCACCTGTATATATGTATATATGGTTGTACATATTTATTACTCTATTTATTTATTTATTTATTTATTTTACTTGTACATTTCTATCCTACTTATTTTATTTTGTTGGTATGTTTGGTTCTGTTCTCTGTCTCCCCCTTTTAGACTGTGAGCCCACTGTTGGGTAGGGACTGTCTCTATGTGATGCCAATTTGTACTTCCCAAGCGCTTAGTACAGTGCTCTGCACATAGTAAGCGCTCAATAAATACGATTGATTGATTGATTGATTGATTCTCTGGGCCTCAGTTACCTCAGCTGTAAAGTGGGGATTAAGACTGGGAGTCCCCTGTGGGACAACCTGATCACCTTGTATCCCCCCAGCACTTAGAACAGTGCTTTGCACATAGTAAGCGCTTAATAAATGCTGTCATTATTATTATTAGTAGTAAGTGCTTAATAAATGCCACCATTATTATTAGTAGTAGTAAGCGCTTAATAAATGCCATCATTATTATTATTATTAATGGTACCTAGTAAATGCTTAACAGATACCATAAAAAAAGAAGCAGCGTGGCTCAGTGGAAAGAGCCCGGGCTTTGGAGTCAGACGTCATGGGTTCGAATTCCGACCCCACCACATGTCTGCTGTGTGACCCTGGGCAAGTCACTTAACTTCTGTGAGCCTCAGTTACCTCATCTGTGAAATGGGGATTAAGACTGTGAGCCCCCTTTGGGACAACCTGATGACCTTGTACATACCCCAGCGCTTAGAACAGTGCTCTGCACATAGTAAGCGCCTAATAAACACTATCATTATTATTAAAAAAAGTGAAGAACGCCAATGACAAGGTGAATTCCATGCCCGGAATTGAGAAGAGGACTCAGTCAATCAATCAATCGTATTTATTGAGCGCTTACTGTGTGCAGAGCACTGTACTAAGCGCTTGGGAAGTACAAGTTGGCCACATATAGTGACAGTCCCTAGAGAGCTAATTGTCCTCGTCGTCCGCCCCGCGCCTCCGACTTCCCCGGGGCAACCGCCCAGCGCTTAAAACACTGCTTTGCACATAGCGCTTAACAAATACTATTATTATTATTATTATCTGCGAGGTTGGGGCAACCAACCTGGCTGAGAAGTCGGACTGGCCAGGAGGGAATTTAATTAACAACACCATCCGTTAAGCACTTATTATATGTCAAGCCCTGTTCTAAGCGCTGGAGTAGATACAGTTCACGTCCCATGTGGGGCTCACAGTCTTAATCCCCGTTTTACAGATGAGGTCACCGAGGCCCAGAGAAGTGAAGTGACTTGCCTGAGGTCGTCGTCGTCGTCAATCGTATTTATTGAGCGCTTACTGTGTGCAGAGCACTGTACTAAGCGCTTGGGAAGTACAAGTTGGCAACATATATGAGGTCGCACAGCAGGTTTAGAACCCAGATCCTTCTGACGCCCGGGCCCGTGCTCTATCCATAAGGCTCCGCTGCTTCTCTAGGGTTCCTCCCCTTCATTCTCAGCTCCCGGCTGCGATCTTTCCGGGGTTTTTTTTTGTCCATTCCAATAACATTTCTTTCGTAATGGTGTTCGCTATGCCTTTACTACGCGTCGGGCACTGTGCTGAGCACTAGGAGAGACAAGTTCATCATCATCATCATCAGTCGTATTTATTGAGCGCTTACTGTGTGCAGAGCACTGTACCAAGCGCTTGGGAAGTCCAAGTTGGCAACATCTAGAGACGGTCCCTACCCAACAGCGAGCTCACAGTCTAAAAGAGGGGAGACAGAGAACAAAACAAAACAGATTAACAAAATAAAATAAATGGAATAGATATGTACAAGTAAAATAAATAAATAAATAAATAGAGTAATAAATATGTACAAACATATAGACTGTGAGCCCACTGTTGGGTAGGGACTGTCTCTATATGTTGCCAATTTGTACTTCCCAAGCGCTTAGTACAGTGCTCTGCACATAGTAAGCGCTCAATAAATACGATTGGTGATGATATACATCTATACAGGTGCTGTGGGGAAGGGAAGGAGGGAAGAAGGGGGGATGGAGAGGGGGAGGAGGGGGAGAGGAAGGAAGGGGCTCAGTGTGGGAAGGCCTCCTGGAGGAGGTGAGCTCTCAGCAGGGCCTTGAAGGGAGGAAGAGAGCGAGCTTGGCGGATGTGGGGAGGGAGGCCATTCCAGGCCCGGGGGAGGACGTGGGCTGGGGGTCGATGGCGGGACGGGCGAGAACGAGGCCTAATGGTGAGGAGATTAGCGGGTACGGTGAGGAGATTAGTTCATTAGTTCATCAGGTTGGACACAGTTCCTGTCCCACATGGGGCTCACAGCCTCAATCCCCATTTTCCAGACGAGGGGACCTGAGACCCAGAGAAGTGACGCGGCTTGCCCAAAGTCACGCAACAAACAGGTGGCGGAACCAGGATCAGAACCCAGGTCCTTTTGACTCCCCGGGCCCCCGTGCGCTGTCCACTAGGCCACGCTGCCTGTCATGAGAAGCAGCGTGGCTCAGGGGAAAGAGCCCGGGCTTTGGAGTCAGAGGTCATGGGTTCAAATCCCGTCCCCGCCAACTGTCAGCTGTGTGACTTTGGGCAAGTCACTTCACTTCCCTGGGCCTCCCCAGAGGCCTTCCCAGACCGAGCCCCGTCCTTCCTCTCCCCCTCCTCCCCATCCCCCCTGCCTTACCTCCTTCGCCTCCCCACAGCACCTGTATATATATTTAGTTATTTTACTTGTACATATCTATTCTATGTATTTTATTTTGTTAGTATGTTTGGTTTTGTCTCCCCCTTTGAGACTGTGAGCCCACTGTAGGGTAGGGACTGTCTCTATATGTTGCCAATTTGTACTTCCCAAGCGCTTAGTCCAGTGCTCTGCACACAGTAAGCGCTCAATAAATACGATCGATGATGATGATGATGTATGCATGTTTGTACGGATTTATTACTCTTTATTTGTACATATTTATTCTGTTTTATTTTCTTAATATGGTTCGCTTTGTTGTCCGTCTCCCCCTCGTAGACTGTGAGCCCGCTGGTGGGTAGGGACCGTCTCTAGATGTTGCCAACTTGGACTTTAGTACGGTGCTGTGCACGCAGTAAGCGCTCGGTAAATCCGATTGAATGAATGAACGCCTCTGTAAAATGGGGATTAAAACTGTGATTCCTCCGTGGGACCACCCGATCACCTTGTGACCTCCCCAGCGCTTAGAACAGTGCTTGGCACATAGTAAGCGCTTGACAAATACCCTTATTATAATCTACGTAGAAGCCTCGTTTTCCCTCCGAAATCATGAGGCGCGACGGGAGCGGAGGCGGACGATCCGGTGCCTTTGGGGGCGGGGGCCGGGTGCCCGGGCCTCGCGGAGGGCGAGACCTCGGCCGGTTCCCGGCCCCGGGTTGACGGGCGGCCGCGGGTGTCCCCTTGCAGCTGGTGGCGCGGCCCGACGTGGTGGAGATGCACGACGTGACGGCCCAGGACCCCAAGCTGCTGGTCCACCTGAAGGCCACGCGCAATTCGGTCCCGGTGCCCCGGCACTGGTGTTTCAAGCGCAAGTACCTGCAGGGCAAGCGGGGCATCGAGAAGCCGCCCTTCGAGCTGCCGGACTTCATCAAGCGCACGGGCATCCAGGAGATGCGGGAGGCCCTGCAGGAGAAGGTAAGGCCGGGGGGGGACACCCCATCCCATCCCTCCCCGCCTCGGGAACCAATCAATCAATCAATCAGTCGTATTCAGCCGGGAGTCCGGGTCCTCCCGCTCTTCCCGAGGACCCCGGCCCACGTTACAACGATAAACCGTGTTGATCCCTGCCCTCAGCGGGCTCACGGCACAGAGGGGATCAATACAAATAAATGAAATGACGGATCTATCCGTAACTGCTGTGGGGCGGGGAGAGTACAGTGCTCTGCACATAGTAAGCGCTCAATAAATACGATTGATCGAGGGGGGGGGGGAAGAACAAAGGGAGCAAGCCGTGGTGACGCAGAAGGAAATGGGAGAGGAGGAAAAGGGGCTCTAGACGTTGCCAACTTGTACTTCCCAAGCGCTTAGTCCAGTGCTCTGCACACAGTGAGCGCTCAATAAATACGATTGATGATGATTGGTGAAGTCGGGCTTAGTCTGGGAAGGCCTCTCGGAGGAGATGGACCTTCAGTAAGGTCCATCTTCAATAAGGCCATCATCATCATCATCATCAGTCGTGTTTATTGAGCGCTTAACTGTGTGCAGAGCACTGGACTAAGCTCTTGGGAAGTCCAAGTTGGCAACATAGAGAGACGGTCCCTACCCAACAGTGGGCTCACAGTCTAAAAGTCGATGGGAAGCAGTGTGGCTCAGTGGAAAGAGCCCGGGCTTTGGAGTCAGAGGTCATGGGTTCGAATCCCAGCTCTGCCAATTGTCAGCTGGGTGACTTCAGGCAAGTCACTTCACTTCTCTGGGCCTCAGTTCCCTCATCTGGAAAATGGGGATGAAGACTGTGAGCCCCCCAGGGGACAAACTGATCACCTTGTAACCTCCCCAGCGCTTAGAACGGTGCTTTGCACATAGTAAGCGCTTAATAAATGCCATTATTATTATTATTATTGTTCTCTGGGCCTCAGTTCCCTCATCTGTAATATGGGGATGAAGGCTGTGAGCTCCCCGTGGGACAACCTGATCACCTTGTAACCTCCCCAGTGCTTAGAACAGTGCTTTGCACATAGTAAGCACTTAATAAATGCCATCGTCATTGTTATTGTTGTTCTCTGGGCCTCAGTGACCTCATCTGTAAAATGGAGATGAAGGCTCTGAGCCCCCCGTGGGACAACCTGATCACCTTGTAACCTCCCCAGCGCTTAGAACAGTGCTTTGCATTCGTTCATTCAGTCACTCGTATTTATTGAGCGCTTACTGTGTGCAGAGCACCGTACTAAGCGCTTGGGAAGTCTAAGTTGGCAACATCTAGAGATGGTCCCTACCCAACAGCAGGCTCACAGTCTAGAAGGGGGAGACAGACAACAAAACAAAACATATTAACAAAATAAAATCAATAGAATCAATATGTACAAGTAAAATAGAGTAATAAATCTGTACAAACATATTCATTCATTCATTCATTCAGTTGTATGTATTGAGCGCTTGCTGTGTGCAGAGCACTGTACTAAGCGCTTGGGAAGTCCAAGTTGGCAACATCTAGAGACGGTCCCTACCCAGCAGCGGGCTCACAGTCTAGAGGGGGAGACAGACAACAAAACCAAACATATTAACAAAATAAAATCAATAGAATCAATATGTACAAGTAAAATAGAGTAATAAATCTGTAAAAACATATTCATTCATTCATTCATTCAATCGTATGTATTGAGCGCTTACTGTGTGCAGAGCACTGTACTAAGCGCTTGGGAAGTCCAAGTTGGCAACATCTAGAGACGGTCCCTACCCAACAGCGGGCTAACAGTCTAGAAGGGGGAGACAGACAACAAAACAGAACATATTAACAGAATAAAATATATAGAATAAATATGTGCAAGTAAAATAAAGAAGTAAATAGAGTAATAAATCCATACAAACATATATACAGGTGCTGTGGGGAAGGGAAGGAGGTAAGGCCGGGGGCATGGAGAGGGGGAGGCATGGCTCCTGAGCCCTTTCTGGCTCTTCAGCGCTTAGAACAGTGCTTTGCACATAGTAAGCACTTAATAAATGTCATTATTATTGTTATTAATATTATCATATTGGATTCGACCTCGTGGGGTGGGCTGGGGGCTCCAGGCGGGCTTGGGAGGTTCTGACGGATGGCGTCCGCCGGCCCAAGGTGAAGGGAGATGGGGCTACGGCAGGGTCGGGGCGGGAGGGGACGAGGCCCACTCTCCCGGAGAGCGCTTCCCTCAACACGGCGCCTTTCCCAGGAGGAGCAGAAGACCATGAAATCCAAGATGCGGGAGAAGGTGAGGCCCAAGATGGGGAAGATTGACATCGACTACCAGAAGTTGCACGACGCCTTCTTCAAGTGGCAGACCAAACCCAAGCTCACCATCCACGGAGACCTGTACTACGAGGTGCCCGGGGAGAAGGGCGGGCAGGAGGGCGGGGTGGGAAGGAACCTCCAGCGTCACCCGGAGCTGGACTCCCGGCCTCGCTCGTCCCGGAGAGTTTCCCGTCGGGCCCGAAGGTCCCAAGATGGGGGGGACCCCCCTCCCAGTCTCCCTTCATCATCATCATCAATTGCATTTATTGAGTGCTTACTGTGTGCAGAGCACTGTACTAAGCGCTTGGGAAGTACAAGTTGGCAACATCTAGAGACAGTCCCTACCCAACAGTGGGCTCACAGTCATAAAGGGGGAGACAGAGAACAAAACCAAACATACTAACAAAATAAAATAAATAGAATAGATATGTACAAGTAAAATAGAGTAACAAATATGTACAAACATATATACACATATACAGGTGCTGTGGGGAAGGGAAGGAGGTAAGATGAGGGGAGATGGAGAGGGGGACGAGGGGGAGAGGAAGGAAGGGGCTCAGTCTGGGAAGGCCTCCTGGAGTAGGTGAGCTCTCAGTAGGGCCAAACCTTCACTTCCCTTGAAACCTTCACTCTCCTTTTTGCCCTCCCCACTGCTGAAAATGTACAGCGTAAGTTTGACCCCTGTGCTGTAGGCACCAAGGCCAAGCTCGGCCCGGTGCTCCGCACAAAGTGAGCGCTCAATAAGTCCCATTGATGGATTGATTCATTCATTCAGTCGTATTGAGCGCCTACTGTGTGCAGAGCACTGGACTAAGCGCTTGGGAAGTCCAAGTCGGCACAGATAGAGATGGTCCCTACCCAACCATGGGCTCACAGTCTAGAAGGGGGAGACAGACAACAAAACAGAACGTGGACAGGTGTCAAGTCATCAGGACAAATAGAATTAAAGCTAAAGGCACATCATTAAATAAATAGAATAGTAAATATGTATAAGTAAAATAGAGTAATAAATCTGTCCAAATAGATACAGGTGCTGTGGGGAGGGTTAGGAGGTAGGGCGGGGGGTGAAGGGGAGGAGGAGAGGAAAAAGGGGGCTCAGTGTGGGAAGGCCTCCCGGAGGAGGTGAGCTCTCAGGAGGGCTTTGAAGGGAGGAAGAGAGCGAGCTCGGCGGATGGGCAGAGGGATTGGGGGCATTCCGGGCCCGGGGGAGGACGTGGGCCGGGGGTCGACGACGGGACGGGCGAGAACGAGGTACGGTGAGGAGGTGAGCGGCAGAGGAGCGGAGGGTGCGGGCTCACTCTGCCTCCTCCCGACAGCCTTCCCAGGGGACCGAGTTTCCGATCGCCCGGGATGAGCGCCGGGTGGGCACGGAGACTCGGCATTTTAAGCGGCTCTGGATTTAGAGGCGGGTCTGTGGGGGGTGGAAGGATGTCCAAATGAATTTAGGGAAAGCTCCGTGAATTTAGGAACGGCTCTGCGCCCTTTGGGGAGAGGGATTGGGAGTCTTCCTACCCCTTAAATTTTAGGGCTTCTCCCCTCCAGTTTACCCCGGGCCTTCGCGATGCTTCCCTTCCCCGGAAGGGGCTCTCACCTGAAACCATCCATCCATTCATTCATTCCCTCAATCGTATTTATTGAGCGCTTACTGTGTGCAGAGCACTGTATTAAGCGCTTGGGAAGTACAAGTCGGTACGTAGGCTCTCACCTGAAGCCAACCATCCATTCATTCATTCCTTCAATCGTATTTATTGAGCGCTTACTGTGTGCAGAGCACTGTACTGAGCGCTTGGGAAGCACAAGTCGGTAACCTATAGAGACGGGCTCACAGCCTAGAAGGGGGAGACAGACAACAAAACAGAACATGTAGACAGGTGTCAAAGTCGTCAGAGCAAATAGAATTAAAGCTATAGGCACATCATTAACAGAATAAATCGTAAATATGTACAAGTAATAGAGTAATAATTGTTGCTGTGTGACTTTGGGCAAGTCACTTCTCTGTGCCTCAGTTACCTCATCTGTAAAATGAGAATTAAGACTATGAGCCCCCCGTGGGACAACCTGATCACCTTGTAACATCTCCAGCGCTTAGAACAGTGCTTTGTACATAGTAAGTGCTTAATAAATGCCATTATTATTATTATTATTATTCTCTGGGCCTCAGTTCCCTCATCTGGAAAACGGGGGTGAAGACTGGGAGCCCCTCGTGGGACAACCTGATCACCTTGTAGCTTCCCCGGCGCTTAGAGCAGTGCTTTGCACATAGTAAGCGCTTAATAAATGCCATCATTATTATTATTATTATTAATAAATCCGTACAAATATATATACAGGTGCTGTGGGGAGGAGAAGGAGGTAGGGCGGGGGGGTTGGGGAGGAGGGAGTGGAAAAGGGGGGCTCAATCTGGGCAGCCCCATGGAAATGTTGGCTCCCATTCTCCTCCGTCCCCCCGGGTGCAGACCTTGGGTAGGGGCATGGGGGTGGGCGGCGGGCGCGGGACAGGCCTTCCCGTCCTCCTCAGGGGAAAGAGTTCGAGACCCGGTTAAAGGAGAAGAAGCCAGGAGACCTGTCGGACGAGCTGCGGATCGCGCTGGGCATGCCCGTGGGCCCGGTGAGTGGGGCGGAGGCGGGCCGCGCGGAGCCGAAAGGCCGGGCGCGCTGCGGTGCCCGCGGGGCCTCCGTCAAGCCCCCCTTTCCCATCCTCAGAACGCCCACAAGGTTCCTCCCCCGTGGCTGATCGCCATGCAGCGCTACGGACCGCCCCCCTCGTACCCGAACCTCAAGATCCCGGGACTCAACTCCCCCATCCCCGAGGTGAGCCGCCCCTCGCCCCGTTGGGAGGGCTTCCCTCTCCGCTGCCTCGGCGGGCAGCCCCGACCCAACCGACCCCTCTCCCTCTCAGGGCTGCTCCTTCGGCTACCACGCCGGAGGCTGGGGCAAGCCCCCCGTGGACGAGACCGGGAAGCCGCTGTACGGGGACGTGTTCGGAACCAACGCCACAGAATTCCAGGTACCGGCCCCCCGGGGATCCCTGGGGTTGGACTGGTGGAAGTGTGTGGATGCGGCCGCGGCGGCGGGCGATGGGGAGGCTCGCGACTTTGGTCTCGGGGGGCTGCTGGCCTCAGTCCCGGGGGGCTGGCAGAGTGGGGGGAAGTGGCAGGATTGGGAACGCCGGGGATTCGGGGGCCGCCGGAGGCTGTGACCGGCTCAGTCGATCGTATTTATTGAGCGCTTACTGTGTGCAGAGCACTGGACCAAGCGCTTGGGAAGTCCAAGTTGGCGACATCTAGAGACGGTCCCTACCCACAGCTTTTAGACTGTGAGCCCCCCTTGAGCCCCCCACCCCGGGCTCCTTGCTTCAGAGAAGCAGCGTGGCTCGGTGGGAAGAGCCCGGGCTTTGGAGTCGGAGGTCGTGGGTTCCAATGCCGGCTCCGCCAATTGTCAGCTGGGTGACTTTGGGCAAGTCACTTCACTTCTCTGGGCCTCAGTTCCCTCATCTGGAAAATGGGGATTAAAACTGAGCCCGCCTTGGGACAACCTGATTACCTTGTAACCTCTCCAGCGCTTAGAACAGTGCTTTGCACATAGTAAGCGCTTAATAAATGCCATTATTATTATTATTATTATTATTCTCTGGGCCTCAGTTCCCTCATCTGGAAAATGGGGGTGAAGACTGGGAGCCCCACGCGGCACAACCTGATCACCTTGTAACCTCCCCAGCGCTTAGAACGGTGCTTTGCAAATGCCATTATTATTATTATTGTTATTCTCTGGGCCTCAGTTCCCTCATCTAGGAAATGGGGGTGAAGACTGGGAGCCCCCTGTGGGACAACCTGATCACTTTGTAACCTCCCCAGCACTTAGAACGGTGCTTTGCAAATGCCATTATTATTATTATTGTTATTCTCTGGGCCTCAGTTCCCTCATCTGGAAAGTGGGGATGAAGACTGGGAGCCCCCTGTGGGACAACCTGATCACCTTGTAACCTCTCCAGCGCTTAGAACGGTGCTTTGCACATAGTAAGCGCTTAATAAATGCCATTATTATTCTCTGGGCCTCGGTTCCCTCGTCTGGAAAATGGGGGTGAAGACTGGGAGCCCCTCGTGGGACAACCTGATCACTCGGTAACTTCCCCAGCGCTTAGAACAGTGCTTTGCAAATGCCATTATTATTATTCTCTGGGCCTCAGTTCCCTCATCTGGAAAATGGGGGTGAAGACTGGGAGCCCCCCGTGGGACAACCTGATCACTTTGTAACCTCTCCAGTGCTTAGAATGGTGCTTTGCGCATAGTAAGCGCTTAGTAAATGCCGTCGTTATTGTTACTATCATTCAGACCAAGACGGAGGAGGAGGAGATCGACCGCACCCCCTGGGGGGAGCTGGAGCCGTCAGATGAGGAGTCGTCGGAGGAGGAGGAGGAGGAGGAGAGCGACGAAGACAAGCCGGACGAGACGGGCTTCATCACCCCCGCGGACAGGTCCTGCGGCGCGTGGGCCGGAAAGCGGGGTCCTGGGCGGGACGGCGCGCGGTGGGCCCCCCCCGACGCCGGGGCCCCGTGAGGAGAGGGCGCCCGGGCCTGACGGGTGGCCCCCGGGTGCCGTCCTTTCTCCGGGCCCCCCGGCCGCCTCCCTCACAGTGGGCTCATCACCCCCGGAGGCTTCTCGTCGGTGCCGGCCGGAATGGAGACCCCCGAGCTCATCGAACTGAGGAAGAAGAAGATCGAGGAGGCCATGGATGGGTAGGAACGGGGTCGGGCGGGAGGCGGTGGGCCAAAACTCTCGGGGGGAACGGTGACCGAGCCGCCGGAAGGAAGCCGGGACGTTCTCGGGGCGGGGGGCGGCCCCTCCCTTAGTCTCGCCCGTAGACTGGACCAGAAAGGGCCGTGCTCCTCGGGCTGACCCCCTTCCCACTGTCAGCACGGGCCTGGGAGTTGGAGGGTGGTAATAATAATAATAATGACATTTATTAAGGACTTAATCATATTTATTGAGAGCTTACTGTGTGCAGAGCACTGTACTAAGCGCTTGGGAAGTACAGGTTGGCAACATATAGAGACAGTCCCTACCCAACAGTGGGCTCACAGTCTAGAAGGGGGAGACAGAACAAAACCAAACATATTAACAAAATAAAATAAATGATAATGATGGCGTTTATTAAGCGCTTACTCTGTGCAAAGCACATTCTAAGCGCTGGGGAGGTTACAAGGGGATCAGATTGTCCCATGGGGGACTCATAGACTATAGGCTATAGATTATAGGTTATATGTTTTTAGACTGTGAGCCCACTGTTGAGTAGGGATCGTCTGTATATGTTGCCAACTTGTACTTCCCAAGTGCTTAGTCCAGTGCTCTGCACACAGTAAGTGCTCAATAAATATGATTGATGATGATGATGATGACCTCTGACACCAAAGCCCAGGCTCTTTCCACTGAGCCACGCTGCCTCAAGACTGTGAGCCCACTGTTGGGTAGGGACTGTCTCTATACGTTGCCAACTTGGACTGCCCAAGCGTTTAGAACAGTGCTCTGCACACAGTAAGTGCTCAATAAATACAATTGAATGAATGAATGAATGGTGGGTTCTAATCCTAACTGTGCCACTTGTCTGGTCTGGGACCTTGGGGACGTGACTTCTCTGGGCCTCAGTGACCTCACCTGTAAAATGGGGATTGAGACCGTGAGCCCCATATAATAATAATGGCATTTATTAAGCGCTTACTATGTGCAAAGCACTGTTCTAAGCGCTGGGGAGTTTGCAGGGTGATCAGGTTGTCCCACGGGGGGCTCCCAGTCTTAATCCCCATTTTACAGATGAGGGAACTGAGGCCCAGAGAAGTTAAGTGACCTGCCCGAGTGGCGGAGGCGGGATTTGAGCCCGGGCTCTTTCCACTGAGCCCCGCTGGGTCCAACCCGATTTGCTTGTCTCCGCGGTGCCTGGCACGCGGTGAGCGTTCAGCAAGTACCGCAACCTGTCCCCGCAGGAGCGAGACGCCCCAGCTGTTCACCGTGCTGCCGGAGAAGAGGACGGCCACCGTCGGAGGAGCCATGATGGGCTCGACCCACATTTATGACATGTCCACGGTGAGCGGGGGCGGGAGGTGGGCCGACGGGCCTCCGGGAAGGCTGGGGAGGACGTCCTCCCAACCTCCTCCAGGGTAGGAGGTGGGTCTTCAATGGCGACAGCTGTGGTAACTGTGCTATTTATTAAATGCCACCTTGAGCACTTAGGGAAGTATGAGATAACCAAGCAATCAGTCGGGTTTCTGGAGCGCTTACTGTGTGCGGAGCGCTGTACCGAGCGCTTGGGAGGTACAGTGAGTGAGAAGCGGCGGGGCTCAGCGGAAAGAGCCCGGGCTTTGGAGTCGGAGGTCATGGGTTCAAATCCCCGCTCCGCCACTCGTCAGCTGGGTGACTTTGGGCAAGTCACTTTAATAATAATGATGATAATAATGATGGCGTTTGTTAAGCGCTTACTACGTGCAGAGCACTGTTCTAAGCGCTGGGGGGGATACAAGGTGATCAAGTCGTCCCATGTGGGGCTCACAGTCTTAATCCCCATTTTACAGATGGGGTAGCTGAGGCACAGAGAAGTGAAGTGACTTGCCCAAGGTCACACAGCAGACACGTGGCAGAGCCGGGATTCGAACCCATGACCTCTGACTCCAAAGCCCGCGCTCTTTCCACTGAGCCACGCCACTTCACTTCTCTGGGCCTCAGCGACCTCATCTGGAAAATGGGGATGAAGACTGTGAGCCCCCCGTGGGACCACCTGATCACCTTGTAACCTCCCCAGCGCTTAGAACAGGGCTTTGCACATAGTAAGTGCTTAATAAATGCCAATGTTATTATTATTATTACGCTTAGAGAAGCAGCGTGGCTCAGTGGAAAGAGCACGGGCTTTGGAGTCAGAGACCAGGGGTTCGAATCTCGGCTCCACCACGTCTGCTGCGTGACCGTGGGCAAGTCACTTAACTTCTCTGAGCCTCAGTTATCTGTGAAATGGGGATTAAGACTGTGAGCCCCATGTGGGACAACTTGAACACCTTGTATCACCCCCAGCGCTTAGAACAGTGCTCTGCACATAGTAAGCGCTTAACAAATGCCATTATTATTATTATTTATTATTATTATTACAGTGTAACATTAAACAGACACATTTCCTCCCCGCAATGCGCTTACAGTCTGGAGGGGGAAGTGCCGTGGGGCTGAGGGGCGGGTGAATGAAGGGTACAGATCCAGGTCAGACACAGTCCCTATCCCACATGGGGCTCCCGGTCTAAGTAGGAGGCAGAACGGATATCGAATCCCCATTTTGCAGATGAGGAAACTGAGGCCCAGAGAAGTAAAGTGACTTGCCAGAGGTCACATTCATTCATTCATTCATTCAATCGTATTTATTGAGCGCTTACTGTGTGCAGAGCACTGGACCAAGCGCTTAGCACTGTAGAGAAGGTCATCATCATCATCAATCGTATTTATTGAGCGCTTACTGTGTGCAGAGCACTGTACTAAGCGCTTGGGAAGTACAAATTGGCAACATAGAGAGACAGTCCCTACCCAACAGCGGGCTCACAGTCTGGAAGGGGGAGACAGACAGCAAAGCAGAACAAACTAGACTGAGCGCCTGTTGGTGGGTAAGGATTGTCTCTGTTGCCGAACTGTCCCTTCCAAGCGCTTAGTACAGTGCTGTGCGCACAGTAAGCGCTCAATCAATACGATTGAATGAATGAGGCTAGCGGCAGAGCTGGGATTAGACCCCTAGTCCTCCATCTCCCAGGCCTGAGCTCTTTCCATTATGCCGTGCTGTTTCTCTGTTGTACTCTCCCAAGTGCTCAGGGTGCACTCAGAAGTCGCTCAATAAATATTTCTGATCGTTTGGGAGCCGGGGAAGAGAAGCAGCGTGGCTCAGTGGAAAGAGCCCGGGCTTTGGAGTCAGAGGTCGTGGGTTCAGATCCCGGCTCCGCCAATTGTCAGCTAGTCACCTCACTTCTCTGGGCCTCAGTTACCTCATCTGTAAAACGGGGATTAAGACTGAGCCTCCCCTAGGAGAACCTGCTCACCTTGTAACCTCCCCAGCGCTTAGAACAGTGCTTTGCACATAGTAAGCGCTTAATAAATGCCATCATTATTATTATTATTATTCTCTGTGCCTGTTACCTCATCTGTAAAATGGGGATTAAGACTGTGAGCCTCCCCTGGGAGAACCTGATCACCTTGTAACCTCCCCAGCGCTTAGAACAGTGCTTTGCACATAGTAAGCGCTTAATAAATGCCATTATTATTATTATTATTATTATTATTATTCTCTGTGCCTGTTACCTCGTCTGTAAAACGGGGATTAAGACTGAGCCTCCCCTGGGACAACCCGATCACCTTGTAACCTCCCCAGCGCTTAGAACAGTGCTTTGCACATAGTAAGTGCTTAATAAATGCCATCATTATTATTATTATAATTCTCTGTGCCTGTTACCTCATCTGTAAAACGGGGATTAAGACTGTGAGTCCCCCCTGGGACAACCTGATCACCTTGTAACCTCCCCAGCGCTTAGAACAGTGTTTTGCACATAGTAAGCGCTTAATAAATGCCATCATTATTATTATTAGAGACTGCCCCACCAAGTGGGAGCTCAGTCCCTGCCATTATTATTATTATTATTATTATCATCATCATCATATCCAGGGAAGGCAGAGCTTGGATCCTAACTCGGACTGGGGCGAGGTGGTGTTTGGGGGTTGGACAGCCAACCGTAATAATAATAATGGCATTTATTAAGCACTTACTATGTGCAAAGCACTGTTCTAAGCGCTGGGGAGGTTACAAGGTGATCATGTTGTCCCATGGGAGCTCACAGTCTTCATCCTCATTTTCCAGATGAGGGAACTGAGGCCCAGAGAAGCAAAGTGACTTGCCCAAAGTCACACGGCTGACAACTGGCAGAGCCGGGATTTGAACCCATGACCTCTGACTCCAAAGCCCGGGCTCTTTCCACTGAGCCACGCTGCTTCTCAGCGTGTATTGTAATAATTGTGGCCTTTAAGAGCTGGGACAGATACAAGATGAGGTTGGACACGGTCCCTGTCCCTCATGGGGAGAGGGAGAGACAGACAGCCCATTTTACAGGCGAGGGAACCACGTGCCAGAGAAGTGACGTTTCATTCATTCAATCGTATTTATTGAGCGCTTACTGTGTGCAGAGCACTGGACTAAGTGCTTGGGAAGTGCAAGTTCATTCATTCATTCATATTTATTGAGCGCTTACTGTGTGCAGAACACTGGTCTAAGCGCTTGGGAAGTCCAAGTTGGCAACATATAGAGACGGTCCCTACCCACCAGCGGGCTCACCGTCTAGAAGGGGGAGACGGACAACAAAACAAGACGTATTAACAGAATAAAATAAGTAGAATAAATATGTACAAATAGAATAATAAATACATACAGGTGCTGTGGGGAGGGGAAGGAGGTAAGGCGGGGGGGGGATGGGGAGAGGAAGAAGGGGGCTGAGTGTGGGAAGGCCTCCTGGAAGAGGTGAGCTCTCAGGAGGGCTTTGAAGGGAGGAAGAGAGGCAGAGGGAGGGCATTCCGGGCCAGGGGGAGGACGGGGGCCGGGGGTTTACCTGCCCGTGGTCCCAGAGCGTTCATTCATTCATTCAGTCGTATTTATTGAGCGCTTACTTTGTGCAGAGCGCTGGACTAAGCGCTTGGGAAGTCCAAGTTGGCAGCATCTAGAGACGGTCCCTACCCAACGACAGGCTCACTGTCTAGATGGGGGAGACAGACAACAAAACAAAACATGTGGACAGGTGACAAGTCATCAGACTAAATAGAAATAAAACTAGATTCCTTCATTCAGTCGTATTTATCGAGCACTTACTCTGTGCAGAGCACTGTACTAAGCGCTTGGGAAGTACAAGATGGCAACATACAGAGATGGTCCCTACCCAACAGCGGGCTCACAGACTGGAGCAGGTTTAGGAGCCAAGTCCTGCGACGCCCAGGCTGTTCCCACTAGGCCCCGACGTCCACTTCCTCTTCCAGGTAATGAGCCGCAAGGGCCCGGCCCCCGAACCGCAAGGTGTGGAGGTGGCCCTGGCCCCCGAGGAGCTGGAGCTGGACCCCATGGCTATGACGCAGAAGTACGAGGAGCACGTGCGGGAGCAGCAGGCGCAGGTGGAGAAGGAGGACTTCAGCGACATGGTAGCCGAGCACGCCGCCAAGCAGAAGGTAACGGGCCTCCCCGAGCGAGCCAGGCTCGGGTTCGGCCGGCCCTCATTCACTCATTCGTTCATTCGGTCGCATTTATCGACGGGGGAGACGGACAACAAAACATGTGGACAGGTGACAGGTCATCAGAGTAAATAGAAATAAAGCTAGATTCATTCATTCATATTTATTGAGCGCTTACTGTGTGCAGAGCACTGTAGTAAGCGCTTGGGAAGTCCAAGTTGGCAACATCTAGAGACGGTCCCTACCCAACATTCGTTCATTCATTCAGTCATATTTATTGAGCGCTTACTGTGTGCAGAGCACTGGACTAAGCGCTTGGGAAGTCCAAGTTGGCAACGTCTAGAGACGGTCCCTACCCAACAGCGGGCTCACAGTCTAGACAGGGGAGACGGACAACAAAACAAAACATGTGGACAGGTGACAGGTCATCAGAATAAATAGAAATAAAGCTAGATTCATTCATTCAGTCATATTAATCGAGCGCTTACTGTGTGCAGATCAGTGGACTAAGCGCTTGGGAAGGACAATTGGCAACATATTCATATTTATTGAGCACTTACTGTGTGCAGAGCACTGTACTAAGCGCTTGTGAAGTCCAAGTTGGCAACATCTAGAGACGGTCCCTCCCCAACAACGGGCGCACAGTTTAGAAAGGGGAGACAAGCAACAAAACAAAAGATGTGGACAGGTGACAAGTCATCAGAATAAATAGAAATAAAGCTAGATTCATTCATTCATATTTATTGAGCACTTACTGTGGGCAGAGCACTGTACTAAGCGCTTGGGAAGTCCAAGTTGGCAACATATAGAGACGGTCCCTACCCAACGACGGGCTCACGGTCTAGACGGGGGAGACGGACAACAAAACAAATCATGTGGACAGGTGACAAGTCATCAGAATAAATAGAAATAAAGCCAGATTCATTCATTCAGTCGTATTTATTGAGTGCTTACTGTGTGCAGAGCACTGGACTAAACACTTGGGAAGGACGATTGGCAACATTCATTCATTCATATTTATTGAGGCTTACTGTGTGCAGAGCACTGGACTAAGCGCTTGGGAAGTCCAAGTTGGCAACATATAGAGACGGTCCCTACCCAACGACAGGTTCACGGTCTAGATGGGGGGAGACGGACAACAAAACAAAACATGTGGACAGGTGACAAGTCATCAGAATAAATAGAAATAAAGCTAGATTCATTCATTCATTCATATTTATCCATTCATTTATTGAATCGTATTTATTGAGCTCTTACTGTGTGCAGAGCACTGGACTAAGCGCTTGGGAAGTCCAAGTTGGCAACATATAGAGACGGTCCCTACCCAACAACAGGCTCACGGTCTAGATGGGGGAGATGGACAACAAAACAAAAGATGTGGACAGGTGACAAGTCATCAGAATAAATAGAAATAAAGCTAGATTCATTCATTCAGTCGTATTTATCGAGCGCTTACTCTGTGCAGAGCACTGTACTAAGCGCTTGGGAAGTACAGGATGGCAACATACAGAGATGGTCCCTATCCAACAACGGGCTCACAGTCTAGACGGGGGAGACAGACAACAAAACATGTGGACAGGTGACAAGTCATCAGAATAAATAAAAGTAAAGCTAGATTCATTCATTCAGTCGTATTTATTGAGCGCTTACTGTGTGCAGAGCACTGTACTAAGTGCTTGGGAAGTCCAAGTCAGCAACATATAGAGACGGTCCCTACCCAACAGCAGGCTCACAGTCTTAGAAGGGGGAACTCCCAAGCACCTGCACTTTCATTCATTCATTTAGTCGTATTTATCGAGCGCTTACCGTGTGCAGAGCACTGTACTAAGCGCTTGGGAAGTCCAAGTCGGCAACATCTAGAGACGGTCCCTACCCAACAACGGGCTCCCGGTCTAGAAGAGGGACCAGGCTGCTTCTGTAGCTATTAACGATACTCTAATGTCAATAGTAACATTAACAATTATCCCTGGACCACCCACCAAAAGGGGTCGAAGGGCTGAGGCTGTTGAAGATGTTCGCCACATGTCTGCTGTGTGGCCTTGGGCAAGTCACTTAACTTCTCTGAGCCTCAGTTCCCTCATCTGTAAAACAGGGATTAAGACTGTGAGCCCCAAGTGGGACAACCTGATCACCTTGTATCCCCCCAGCACTTAGAATAGTGCTTTGCACATAATAAGCGCTTAACAAATGCCATCATTATTATTATTATTATTATTATTGTGGCAGCGATGACCTCCATTTTTCCTGGAGGAGAGGTTCCCTCTGGTAAAGACGAGGCAACACCGTCAGCCATTTACACCATTTACAGCCATTTACAAAGTCAAGGTGTGACTTTGGGCAGGTGATAATGATCTGGACTCATTAACAGACATGCATGACAAATTTGTCTTATTTTAAGAAGGTTACTGACACTCCTCCAGCTAAGGAATGAATGCGGTTTCGGCAGACGGTTACTTTAGAAACAATCATTCGTTCATTCAGTCATATTTATGGAGCGCTTAAAGTGTGCAGAGCACTGTACTAAGCGCTTGGGAAGTACAGTTCGGCAACAGATAGACACAATCCCTCCCCAACAACAGGCTCACAATCGAGAAGGGGGGAGACAGACAACAAAACAAGTAGACATCATCATCATCATCATCAATCGTATTTATTGAGCACTTACTATGTGCAGAGCACTGTACTAAGCGCTTGGGAAGTACAAATTGGCAACATATAGAGACAGTCCCTACCCAACAGTGGGCTCACAGTCTATACAGACAGAGATACACAGACACACGTACACACTACGTATGTGTGTGTATGTATATGTGTGTGTGTGTGCATATATACATATATATATATACACACAAGATATACATACATGTACATATACAGCTGTACACATCTATATACATAAACCAACAGATAAATATACATGCATACACACATATATAGACACATATATACACAGACACAAACATACAGAAACACAGCTATGTATATATACAGATAACCATCTACATTCATATATACATGTACATATATATATTTATATATATATATACACACATGTATACATCAATAGCATTACTATAAATGGAATTATAGATATATACACATCATTAATAAATAGAATAATAAATAATGTACATACATACACATACATACACAAGTGCTGTAGGGAGGGAGTTGGGGCGATAGGGGAGGAGAGATTATCTTGTATCTAGCCTCTAGAGCACTGTACTAAGCGCTTGGGAAGTACAATTCGGCAACAGATAGAGACGATCCCTACCCGACAACGGGCTCACAGTCGAGAAGGGGGGAGACAGACAACAAAACAAGTAGACGGACATCAATAGCATTACTATAAATAGAATTATAGATATATACACGTCATTAATAAATAGAATTATAAATAACGTACATATATACACAAGTGCTGTAGGGAGGGAGTTGGGGCGATTGGGAGGGGAGGAGAGATTATCTCGTATCTAGCCTCTAATGCACTGTACTAAGCGCTTGGGAAGTACAATTCGGCAACAGATAGAGATGATCGCTACCCAGCAATGGGCTCACAGTCGAGAAGTGGGGAGACAGACAACAAAACAAGTAGACAGACATCAATAGCATTACTATAAATAGAATTATAGATATATACACGTCATTAATAAATAAAATAATAAATACGTACATATATACACAAGTGTTGTAGGAAGGGAGTTGGGGCGATTGGGAGGGGAGGAGAGATTATCTCGTATCTACCCTCTATCTACAGGACTTCTTCAGCTACGCCCATAAGCACTTCCGTGAGGCAGTTTAAAGTGGATTTTACTGTTACAAATAATCCAGTAGAGTATTAAACCTCAGATGAATCGTTACCAAAATCCCAGTGGGAGGCCCCCCCCATACATTGATTCTGTAAAATGGAAATTCATTGATTCTTTAAAATGGAAATTCATTGATTCTTTAAAATGGAAATTCATTGATTCTTTAAAATGGAAATTCATGTTACGTAAATCGCCACCGTGAATTTTGGGTTGTTTTCAGTTAGGTGGCAACACCCTCGTGTCGGGAGCGGGGAGAGTGGGCCGGATCCCGAGCGATGTCCTCTCTTGGCTCCCCGAGAAGGGGGTGGGGACGTCCCCGCGTCCAGGGGGGAGCTCAGTGGAGCCCAACTGCTGTCAGGCTCCGCTCATCCAGGCGAGACTGTGTCACCCCGATTTCTTTCCGACCCCTTTTCTTTCCCGTTCTGCAGCAGAAGAAGCGGAAGGCTCAGCCTCAGGACAGCCGGGGAGGCAGCAAGAAGTACAAAGAGTTCAAGTTTTAGCTTCCCCTCTTCCTCGAACAGTCGCCCCCCGGCCCTCCCCTCCGTGAGTCCGGACACCCGCCTCTCGTTCTCGGTTCCCCTTCCCCAGGGCCTGGTCCCGGGCCGTTTCGGGAGACTTGCCCTCGCGCGTCCCGTTCTTATAATGGATTTGTTTTGTAAATAAAGCCGTGCCAGTGACGAGGAGCGGCTGGATGTGTTCCCTGCCCCTGCTTGGGGTGATGACCGAACTGCTCCTGCTTAAAACGAGGAGGGGTGGCCCTTTGTCGTTGCACTTGGAAGCGGGGCGGAGGCCAAGGGAGCCGAAATTCACCCAAATTCAAGGCTCAAACGGGACAGTTTAGGAGTCTACCATTCCGACGTTGAGAGCGAGCCGGTTGTTCGGCCCAACCTCCCCGCGCAGCTCCACCTAACCGGATTAGCCAACGGTTGGACGGTGAGCTAAAAACAGCCCTGGGGTTTTGAGAGAGGAGCCGGGGTGAGGAGAACTCACCTCACCATTCATTCATTCATTCATCGTATTTATTAATAATAATGGTACTTGTTAATCAATCAATCAATCAATCGTATTTATTGAGTGCTTACTGTGTGCGGAGCACTGTACTAAGCACTTGGGAAGTACAAGTCGGCAACATCTAGAGACGGTCCCTACCCAGCAGTGGGCTCACAGTCTAAAAGGGGGAGACGGAGAACAAAACCAAACATACTAACAAAATAAAATAAATAGAATAGATATGTACAAGCAAAATAAATAAATAAATCTGTACAAACGTATATATACAGGTGCTGTGGGGAAGGGAAGGAGGTAAGATGGGGGGGATGGAGAGGGGGACGAGGGGGAGAGGAAGGAAAGAGCTTACTATGTGCAAAGTACTGTTCTAAACGCTGGGGAGGTTACAAGGTGATCAGGATGTCCCATGGGGGGGCTCTCGGTTTCAATCCCCATTTTACAGATGAGGGAACTAGGGCCCAGAGAAGTGAAGTGACTTGCCCAAAGTCACACAGCTGACAGTTGGTGGAGCCGGGATTTGAACCCATGACATCTGACTCCAAAGCCCGGGCTCTTTCCACTGAGCCACGCTGCTTCTCAGAAGTGAAGTGGCTTGCCCAAAGTCACCCAGCTGACAGTTGGTGGAGCTGGGATTTGAACCCATGACGTCTGACTCAAAAGCCCGGGCTCTTTCCACTGAGCCACGCTGCTTCTCAGAAGTGAAGTGACTTGCCCAGAGTCACCCAGCTGACAGTTGGTGGAGCCGGGATTTGAACCCATGTCGTCTGACTCCAAAGCCCGGGCTCTTTCCACTGAGCCACGCTGCTTCTCAGAAGTGAAGTGACTTGCCCAAAGTCACACAGCTGGCAGTTGGTGGAGCCGGGATTTGAACCCATGACGTCTGACTCCAAAGCCCGGGCTCTTTCCACGGGCTTTGAGCGCTTACCGTGTGCAGAGCACTGTACTAAGCGCTTGGGAAGTACAGGTTGGCACTCATTCATTCCTAGGCTGTGGAAAAAACTGTCGCTCAGATTCACCTACTTACGGAGGAGTCTGGAACAGAGCGAATCCCGAGAATGGGCAAGAGTCAATCAATCAGTGGTATTTATTGAGCGCTTACAAGTGGGGAGAGCACTGTACTCTCTTTTTATTACTCTATTTAGACTTTTTATTACTCTATTTATTTTACTTGTACCTATCTATTCTATTTATTTTATTTTGTTAGTATGTTTGGTTTAGTTCTCTGTCTCCCCCTTCTAGACTGTGAGCCCACTGTTGGGTAGGGACTGTCTCTATATGTTGCCAGCTTGTACTTCCCAAGCGCTTAGTACAGTGCTCTGCACACAGTAAGCGCTCAATAAATACGATTGATTGTACTAAACCCATGGGAGAGTATGGATCTAGACCCCTATGCTCCTTGTGGGCAGGGAAAAGATCTACCAACTCCGCTATAGCGTACTCTCCCAAGCGCTTAGTACAGCGTTCAGCACACAGCCCTCGATAAATGATCCATTACAGTAGAGGAGGAAGACGTGACCACCGGCCTTGAGAATTTATAATCTAAGGGAAGGAAGATGAAAGGTTAGAAGAAAGGCCAGAGACTGATGAAGGGCTGCAAGCTTGGGATAGAGAAGCAGCATGGCACAATGGTTAGAGCACTGGTTGGACGTCCAAGTCATAAATTCTAATTCCAGCTCCGCCATTCATCTGCTGTGTGACCTTGAGCAAGTCATTCATTCATTCACTCAGTCGTATTTATTGAGCGCTTACTGTGGGCAGAGCACCGTCTTAAGCGCTTGGGAAGTCCAAGTCGGCAACATCTAGAGACGGTCCCTACCCAACAGCGGGCTCACAGTCTAGAAGGGGGAGACAGACAACAAAACATGTGGACAGGAGTCAAGTCATTTAGAACAAATAGAATTAAAGCTATATCAATCAATCGTATTTATTGAGTGCTTACTGTGTGCAGAGCACTGGACTAAGCGCTTGGGAAGTGCAAGTTGGCAACATATAGAGACAGTCCCTACCCAATAGTGGGCTCACAGTCTAGAAGGGGGAGACAGAGAACAAAACCAAACATATTAACAAAATAAAATAAATAGAATAGATATGTACAAGTAAAATAGAGTAATAAATATGTACAGACATATATACATATATATAGGTGCTGTGGGGAAGGGAAGGAGGTAAGGCGGGGGGATGGAGAGGGGGATGAGGGGGAGAGGAAGGAAGGGGCTGAGTGTGGGAAGGCCTCCTGGAGGAGGTGAGCTCTCAGTAGGGCCTTGAAGGGAGGAAGAGAGCGAGCTTGGCGGATGGGCAGAGGGATTGGGGGCATTCCGGGCCCGGGGGAGGAGGTGGGCTGGGGGTCGATGGCGGGACGGGCGAGAACGAGGTACGGTGAGGAGATTAGCGGTGGAGGAGCGGAGGGTGCAGGCTGGGCAGTAGAAGGAGAGAAGGGAGGTGAGGTAGGAGGGGGCGAGGTGATGGACAGCCTTGAAGCCCAGGGTGAGGAGTTTCTGCCTGATGCGCAGATTGATCGGTAGCCATTGGAGGTTTTTGAGGAGGGGAGTAATATGCCCAGAGCGTTTCTGGACAAAGACGATCCGGGCAGCGGCGTGAAGTATGGATTGAAGTGGGGACAGACACGAGGATGGGAGATCGGAGAGGAGGCTGATGCAGTAGTCCAGACAGGATAGGATGAGAGCTTGAACGAGCAGGGTAGCGGTTTGGATGGAGAGGAAAGGGCGGAGCTTGGCAATGTTGCGGAGCTGAGATCGGCAGGTTTTGGTGACGGCTTGGATGTGAGGGGTGAACGAGAGAGCGGAGTTGAGGATGACACCAAGGTTGTGGGCTCGTGAGACGGGAAGGATGGTAGTGCCGTCAACAGAGATGGGAAAGTCAGGGAGAGGGCAGGGTTTGGGAGGGAAGACAAGGAGTTCAGTCTTGGACGTGTTGAGTTTTAGGTGGCGGGCAGACATCCAGATGGAGATGTCCTGAAGGCAGGAGGAGATGCGAGCCTGGAGAGAGGGGGAGACAGCAGGGGCGGAGATGGAGATCTGGGTGTCATCAGCGTAGAGATGATAGTTGAAGCCGTGGGAGCAAATGAGGTCACCAAGGGAGTGCGTGTAGATCGAGAACAGAAGGGGACCAAGCACTGAACCTTGGGGAACCCCCACAGTGAGAGAATGGGAGGGGGAGGAGGAGCCTGCAAAAGAGACGGAGAATGAACGACCGGAGAGATAGGAGGAGAACCAGGAGAGGACGGAGTCTGTGAAGCCAAGGTTGGATAGTGTGTTGAGGAGAAGGGGGTGGTCCACAGTGTCAAAGGCAGCTGAGAGGTCGAGGAGGATTAGGACAGAGTAGGAGCCGTTGGATTTGGCAAGCAGGAGGTCATCGGTGACCTTTGAGAGGGCAGATTCCGTGGAATGTAGGGGACGGAAGCCAGACTGGAGGGGGCCGAGGAGAGAGTTGGCGTTGAGGAATTCGAGGCAGTGCATGTAGATGACTCGTTCAAGGAGTTTGGAAAGGAATGGTAGGAGGGATATGGGGCGATAACTAGAAGGTGAGGTGGGGTCAAGAGAGGGTTTTTTTAGGATGGGAGAGACATGGGCATGTTTGAAGGCAGAGGGGAAGGAACTGGTGGAGAGTGAGCGGTTGAAGATGGAAGTTAAGGAGGGGAGAAGGGATGGAGCGAGAGATTTCATGAGATGAGAGGGAATGGGGTCAGAAGCACAGGTGGCCGGAGTAGCACTTGAGAGGAGGGAGGAGAGCTCCTCTGAGGATACCGCTGGGAAGGATGGGAGAGTAGCAGAGAGTGTTGAGAGCCCGGGGGGTTGGAGAAAGGGGGGAAGAGACTTTGGGGAGGTCGGACCTGATGGATTTAATTTTGTTAATGAAGTAGGAGGCCAGATCGTTGGGGGTGAGGGAAGGAGGAGGGGGAGGAACCGGGGGCCTGAGAAGGGAGTTGAATGTATGGAAGAGCTGGCGGGGGTGATGGGCATGGGTGTCAATAAGGGGGGAGAAATAGTTTTGTCTGGCAGAGGAGAGGGCTGAGTTAAGGCAGGAAAGGATAAACTTGAAGTGAACGAGGTTGGCATGGTGTTCAGACTTTCGCCAGCAGCGTTCGGCCGCTCGAGCATAAGAGCGAAGGAGGCGGACAGTGGCAGTGATCCAGGGCTGTGGGTTAGTGGTGCGAGAGCGGCGAAGGGAAAGGGGAGCGAGGGAGTCTAGCTGAGTAGAAAGGGTAGAGTTGAGAGCAGTAATCTGATCATCAAGACTGGGTAGAGAGGAGAGGGCGGTGAGGTGGGGTGTGAGGCGCTCCGAAAGACGGATGGGGTCAAGAGAGCGGAGATCTCTGTGAGGGAGTAATACGGATTTACAGGGGAAAGGAGTGTGAGTGAGGAGGCAGGTGAGAAGATTATGATCAGAGAGAGGGATCACAGAGTTGGTGAGGGTGGACACAGTGCAGCGGTAGGAGATGATGAGGTCGAGGGTGTGACCAAGTTGGTGAGTGGGTGAGGTGGGGTGGAGGAAGAGGTTGGCAGCGTCAAGGAGAGATAGAAGGCGGGCGGCAGAGGAGTCATCGGGGATATCCATGTGGATGTTGAAGTCTCCGAGGATCAGAGTGGGCATGGAGAAGGAGAGAAGGAAGGTGAGGAAGGGGTCAAAATCGTTAAGGAATTTGGAGGTGGGGCCGGTAGATGACGGCTACAAGAATCCGGAGGGGGTGGGAGAGGCGAATGATGTGGGCTTCAAAGGAAGGGAAGGAAAGGGAAGGGGCAGGGGGGATAGTGCGAAAGCGACATTGGGGGGTGAGAAGGAAACTGACACCTCCTCCTTTTCCAGTGAGTCTGGGGGAGTGGGAGAAGAGGCCTCTGCTGGAGAGAGCATCCGAAGAGACCGTGTCGTCCGGAGACAACCATGTTCAGTTAGGGTGAGGAGGAGTAGACAGCTGGAAAGGAATAGGTCCAGGATCATCGTCATCAATCATATTTATTGAGCGTTTACTGTGCGCAGAGCACTGTACTAAGCGCTTGGGAAGTCCAAGTTGGCAACATACAGAGACAGTCCCTACCCAACAGTGGGCTCACAGTCTAAAAGGGGGAGACAGACGACAAAACAGGATGAAAGGGATCTTACTGAAAACGGACCATCTCTCTTAATATAGAGACAGGCCCTACCCAACAGTGGTCTCACAGTCTAGAAGGGGGAGACAGAGAACAAAATGAAACCTATTAACAGAATAAAATAAGTAGGATATGTACAAGTAAAATAAATAAATGGAGTAATAAATCCGTACAAACATATATACATCTATACGGGGCTGTGGGGAGGGGAAGGGGGAGGAGGAGGGTCGTCTGGGGCGGAGACACCAGGGGGCAGTCGCTTCCCCCCCAACACACACACACGCACAGACACGCCGAGCCGCGCAGGCGCACAGGGAAGCTCGCGCCCCCAAAGAGCAGCGTGCGAGGCTCCGCGCGTGCGCACCGGCGGCCGTTTGTGTAATAGACACACACACACACACACACACACACACACACACACACACGCCGTGCCGCGCAGGCGCACAGGGAAGCTCGCGCCCCCAGAGAGCAGCGCGCGAGGCTCTGCGCGTGCGCCCCGGGGGCCGTTTGCGGCGGAGCCACCAGGAGGCCGTCGCTGCGCTCCCCCCAATAGAGACAGACAGACAGACAGACACACACACACACACAGACACGCCGAGCCGCGCAGGCGCACAGGGAAGCTCGCGCCCCCAGAGAGCAGCGTGCGAGGCTCCGCGCGTGCGCACCGGCGGCCGTTTGTGTAATAGACACACACACACACGCCGTGCCGCGCAGGCGCACAGGGAAGCTCGCGCCCCCAGAGAGCAGCGCGCGAGGCTCCGCGCGTGCGCGCCGGCGGCCTTTTGCGGCGGAGCCACCAGGAGGCCGTCGCTGCGCTCCCCCCCCCATAGGGACAGACAGACAGACAGACAGACAGACACACGCACAGACACGCCGAGCCGCGCAGGCGCACAGGGAAGCTCGAGCCCCCAGAGAGCAGCGTGCGAGTCTCCGCGCGTGCGCACCGGCGGCCGTTTGTGTAATCACACACACACACACACACACACACACACACACACACACACACACACACGCCGTGCCGCGCAGGCGCACAGGGAAGCTCGCGCCCCCAGAGAGCAGCGTGCGAGGCTCTGCGCGAGCGCCCCGGGGGCCGTTTGCGGCGGAGCCACCAGGAGGCCGTCGCTGCGCTCCCCCCCATAGAGACACACACACACACACGCCGAGCCGCGCAGGCGCACAGGGAAGCTCGCGCCCCCAAAGAGCAGTGTGCGAGGGTCCGCGCGTGCGCGCCGGCGGCCGTTTGTGTAATAGACACACGCACACGCACACACACACACACCGAGCCGTGCAGGCGCACAGGGAGGCTCGCGCCCCCAGAGAGCAGCGCGCGAGACTCCGCGCGTGCGCGCCGGCGGCCGTTTGCGGCGGAACCACCAGGAGGCCGTCGCTGCGCCCCCCCCAATACAGACAGACAGACAGACAGACAGACACACACACACACACACACACACACACACACACACACACACACCCCGAGCCGCGCAGGCGCACAGGGAAGCTCGCGCCCCAGAGTGCGAGGCTCCGCGCGTGCGCGCCGGCGGCCGTCTGTGGCGCAGCCACCAGGAGGCCGTCGCTGCGCCCCCCCACAAATAGAGACAGACACACACACAGAGACACGCCGAGCCGCGCAAGCGCACAGGGAAGCTCGCGCCCCCAGAGAGCAGCGTGCGAGGCTCCGCGCGTGCGCGCCGGCGGCCGTTTGCGGCGGAGCCACCAGGAGGCCGTCCCTGCGCCCCCCCATAGACACACACACACACACACACACACACACACACACACACATACACAGACACGCCGAGCCGCGCCGGCGCACAGGGAAGCTGGCGCCCCCAGAGAGCAGCGTGCGAGGGTCCGCGCGTGCGCGCCGGCGGCCGTCGCTGTGCGCCCCCCCATAGAGACAGACACGCCGAGCCGCGCAGGCGCACAGGGAGGCTCGCGCCCGTGCGCGCCGGCGGCCGCCTGTGTCGGAGGCGGGGCGCGCGCTCCCCGGCCCTGCAGCTGGAGGGGCGGAGCACCAGGGGGCCGCTGCTCAGCCTTCTCTCTGATCTCCCATCCCCGTGTCTCTTCCCCACTTCAATCCGTACTTCACGCCGCTGCCCGGATCGTCTTTGTCCAGAAACGCTCTGGGCCTGTTACTCCCCTCCTCAAAAATCTCCAGTGGCTACCATCATCATCATCATCAATCATATTTATTGAGCAATTACTATGTGCACAGCACTGTACTAAGCGCTTGGGAAGTACAAATTGGCAACATATAGAGACAGTCCCTACCCAACAGTGGGCTCACAGTCTAAAAGGGGGAGACAGAGAACTGTCAATCTGCGCATCAGGCAGAAACTCCTCACCCTGGGCTTCGAGGCTGTCCATCCCCTCGCCCCCTCCTCCCTCACCTCCCATCTGTCCTTCTCCAGCCCAGCCCGCACCCTCCGCTGCTAATCTCCTCACCGTTAGGCCTCATTCTCACCTGTCCCACCGTCGACCCACGGCCCACATCATCCCCAGGGCCTGGAATGGCCTCCCTCTGCCCATCCACCAAGCTCGCTCTCTTCCTCCCTTCAATCAATCAATCGTATTTATTGAGCGCTTACTATGTGCAGAGCACTGTACTAAGCGCTTGGGAAGTACAAATTGGCATCACATAGGCCCTACTGAGAGCTCACCTCCTCCAGGAGGCCTTCCCACACTCAGCCCCTTCCTTCCTTCCTTCCTCTCCCCCTCTCCATCCCCCCATCTTACCTCCTTCCCTTCCCCACAGCACCTGTATAGATGTATACATGTTTGTACATATTTATTACTCTATTTTCCTTGTACATATCTATTCTATTTATTATATTTTGTTAATATGTTTAACAATATGTTTTGTTAATATGTTTGTTAATATGTTGGGTTGGGACCGTCTCTATATTAGGAGAGATGGTCCGTTTTCAGTAAGATCCCTTTCATCCTGTTTTGTTGTCTGTCTCCCCCTTTTAGACTGTGAGCCCACTGTTGGGTAGGGGCCGTCTCTAATGTTGCCAACTTGTACTTCCCAAGCGCTTAGTCCAGTGCTCTGCACACAGTTATTGCTCAATAAATACGATTATGAGCCCACTGTTGGGTAGGGACTGTCTCCATATGTTGCCAACTTGGACTTCCCAAGCGCTTAGTCCAGTGCTCCGCGCCCAGTAAGCGCTCAATAAATACGATCGATTGATTGCTGCCCTCCCCACCCCCACATACATACGGATACAGACACACACACTCCAAGCCGCGCAGGCGCACGGGGAGGCTCGCGCTCCGGGGGGCGCGAGGCCCCGCGCGTGCGCGCCGGCGGCCGTCTGTGGCGGAGGCGGGGCGCCCGCTCCCCGCCCTGCAGCTGGAGGGGCGGAGCCACCAGGAGGCCGTCGGCGCCCCCCCATGTAGAGACACGCGCACGCCGAACCGCGCAGGCGCACAGGGAGGCTCGCGCCAGCGGCCGTCTGTGGAAGACTCGGGGCGCGCTCCCTCCGCCCTACAGCTGGAGGGGCGGAGCCACCCGAAGGCCATCGCTAAGGCCGTCGCCGTGTCCGTCCACCCCCCTCACACACACACACACACAAACACACACACACACATATACACACGCCAAGCCGCGCAGGCGCACGGGGGGGCGCGAAAGCAGCGCACGAGGCCCCGCGCGTGCACGCCGGCGGCCGTCGTTGCCCCCCCCCCCATAGGTAGATAGACACACACACGCACGCCCGCCAAGCAGGCTCAAAGGGAGGCTCGCGTCCCGGGAGCGCGAGGCTTCGCGCGTGCGCGCCGGCGACAGTCGCTGCCTCCCACCACACACACACACACACACACGCGCGCGCGCGCCGCGCAGGCTCAAAGGGAAGCTCGCGCCCCGGGGGCGCGAGAGCGGCGCGCGAAGATCTGCGCGTGCGCGCCGGCTGCCGTCGGTGGCGGAGGCGGGGCGCGCGCTCCCCCCTGCAGCTGGAAGGGCGAAGCCACCTGGAGGCCGTCGCTGCCCCCCCACCCATAGACACACACACACACACACAGACACGCCGAGCCGCGCAGGCGCACGGAGAGGTTCGCGCCTCGGGGTCGCGAGAGCAGCGCACGAGACCCCGCGCGTGCGCGCCGGCGGCCGTCATTGCTCCCCCCACAGACAGACAGACAGACACACACACACACACACACACACACACACGCCGAGCCGCGCAGGCGCACGGGGAGGCTCGCGTCCCGGGGGCGCGAGGCCCCGCGCGTGCGCGCCGGCGGCCGTCGTTGCCCCCCCACAGACAGACAGACAGACAGACAGACACACACACACGGCGCGGAGGCTCGCTCCCAGGGTGCGCGAGAGCGGCGCGCGAAGCTCCGCGCGTGCGCGCCGGCGGCCGTCGCTGCCCTTTCCCCCCCCCCCGCTATAGGCAGACCCTCCGAGCCGCGCAGGCGCACAGGGAGTCCCGCGCCCCGGAGGCTTCAGAGCGGCGCGCGACGCCCCGCGCGTGCGCGCCGACGGTCGTCCCTGCGCCCCCCACATTTAGACAGACCCGCCGAGCCGCGCAGGCGCACGGGGAGGCTCGCGCCCCGGGGGCGCGCGAGGCCCCGCGCGTGCGCGGCGGCGGCGGCGGCGGCCGTCCGTGGCGGAGGCGGGGCGGGCGCGCACGCGCGCGGCAGGCTGACGGACCGAACGGTCGCCGGCGACGAGGACGACGACGAGGACGACGACGACCACCACCGCCGCCGCCGCCGCCGGCTGAGGCGTCATGGCGGAGCGCGGAGGAGCCGTTGGGGGTCCCGGCGGCGGGGGGCACCAGCGGGGCCCCGGGGCGGCCCCGGCCCCTCCGACGCCGCCTCAGCCGCCGCCGCCGCCGCCCCCGCCGGCGCCTCAGCAGCAACCGACGACGCCGCCGCCGCCTCAGCCGCCGAAGGCCGCCCCGGCCGCCGCCTCCTCCTCAGCCTCCGCCTCCGCCTCAGCCGCCGCCGCCTCCTCCTCCTCGGGGGCCTCCGGGTCGGGCCCCTCCGCCCCGGGGGTGGGTCCGGGTCCCGGCCCCGGTCCCGGGGGTCCCGGCCGCCCCCCGGCCCCGGTGCAGATGAACCTGTACGCCACCTGGGAGGTGGACCGAAGCTCCGCCAGCTGCGTGCCCAGGTGAGACGCCCACCGACACCCGCCAAAATCGCCGTTAAACAGCTTTGAATCCATGATGATGGGGATGATGATGATGATGATGATGACACCCATTAAGCGCTTACTATGTGCTAAGCACTGTTCCGCTTCAGCGGGCGTATTGATGGAGCGCCCGCTGGGCGCGGAGCGCTGGGTTCATTCATTCATTCAGGTGTGTTGATGGAGCACTAGGTTCATTCATTCATTCATTCAGTAGTTTTGATAGTTCGCGGAGCCTTGGGTTCATTCATTCATTCATTCGGGCGTTTTGATGGAGCGCCGACTGTGCGCAGAGCGCTGGGTTCATTCATTCATTCAGGCGGATTGATGGAGCGCTGGGTTCATTCATTCATTCATTCAGGCGTTTTGATGGAGCGCCGACTGGGCGCGGAGCGCTGGGTTCATTCATTCAGTCAGGTGTGTTGATGGAGCACTAGGTTCATTCATTCATTCAGGCGTTCTGATAGTTCGCGGAGCCCTGGGTTCATTCATTCATTCATTCGGGCGTTTTGATGGAGCGCCGACTGTGCGCAGAGCGCTGGGTTCATTCATTCATGCAGGCGGATTGATGGAGCGCTAGGTTCATTCATTCATTCAGGCGTTTTGATGGAGCGCCGACTGGGCGCGGAGCGCTGGGTTCATTCATTCATTCAGGTGTGTTGATGGAGCACTAGGTTCATTCATTCATTCAGGCGTTCTGATAGTTCGCGGAGCCCTGGGTTCATTCATTCATTCATTCGGGCGTTTTGATGGAGCGCCGACTGTGCGCAGAGCGCTGGGTTCATTCATTCAGGCGGATTGATGGAGCGCTAGGGTCATTCATTCATTCATTCATTCAGGCGTTTTGATGGAGCGCCGGCTGGGCGCGCAGCGCTGGGTTCATTCGTTCATTCAGGTGTGTTGATGGAGCACTAGGTTCATTCATTCATTCAGGCGTTTTGATGGAGCGCCGACTGCACGGAGCGCTGGGTTCATTCATTCATTCATTCGGGCGTTTTGATGGAGCGCTAGGTTCATTCATTCATTCATTCATTCAGGCGTTTTGATGGAGCGCCGACTGGGCGCGGAGCGCTGGGTTCATTCATTCATTCAGGTGTATTGATGGAGCACTAGGTTCATTCATTCATTCAGGCATTTTGGTAGTTCGCGGAGCCCTGGGTTCATTCATTCATTCGGGCGTTTTGATGGAGCGCTGACTGCGCCGAGCCCTGGGTTCATTCATTCATTCAGGTGTATTTATGGAGCGCTAGGTTCATTCATTCATTCAGGTGTTTTGATGGAGTGCCGGCTGTGCGCGGAGCACTGGGTTCATTCATTCATTCAGGTGTATTGATGGAGCACTGGGTTCATTCATTCATTCAGGCGTTTTGATGGTTCGCGGAGCCCTGGGTTCATTCATTCATTCATTCGGGCGTTTTGATGGAGCGCCGACTGTATGCGGAGCGCTGGGTTCATTCATTCAGGCGTTTTGATAGTTCGCGGAGCCCTGGGTTCATTCATTCATTCATTCGGGCGTTTTGATGGAGCGCCGACTGTGCGCGGAGCGCTGGGTTCATTCATTCATTCAGGCGGATTGATGGAGCGCTAGGTTCATCCATTCATTCATTCAGGCGTTTTGATGGAGCGCCGGCTGTGCGCGGAGCACTGGGTTCATTCATTCATTCAGGTGTATTGATGGAGCACTGGGTTCATTCATTCATTCAGGCGTTTTGATGGTTCGCGGAGCCCTGGGTTCATTCATTCAGGCGGATTGATGGAGCACTAGGTTCATCCATTCATTCATTCAGGCGTTTTGATGGAGTGCCGACTGAGCGCAGAGCGCTGGGTTCATTCATTCAGTCAGGTGTATTGATGGAGCCCCGACTGGGTGCGGAGCGCTGGGTTCATTCATTCAGTCAGGTGTATTGATGGAGTACTAGGTTCATTCATTCATTCAGGCGTTTTGATAGTTCGCGGAGCCCTGGGTTCATTCATTCATTCATTCGGGCGTTTTGATGGAGCGCCGACTGTACACGGAGCGCTGGGTTCATTCATTCATTCAGGCGGATTGATGGAGCGCTAGGGTCATCCATTCATTCATTCAGGCGTTTTGATGGAGCGCCGGCTGTGCGTGGAGCACTGGGTTCATTCATTCATTCAGGTGTATTGATGGAGCACTAGGTTCATTCATTCATTCAGGCGTTTTGATGGAGCGCCGACTGCACGGAGCGCTGGGTTCATTCATTCATTCATTCGGGCGTTTTGATGGAGCGCCGACTGTGCGCGGAGCGCTGGGTTCATTCATTCAGGCGGATTGATGGAGCGCTAGGGTCATTCATTCATTCATTCATTCAGGCATTTTGATGGAGCGCCGGCTGGGCGCGCAGTGCTGGGTTCATTCGTTCATTCAGGTGTATTGATGGAGCACTAGGTACATTCATTCATTCAGGCATTTTGGTAGTTCACGGAGCCCTGGGTTCATTCATTCGGGCGTTTTGATGGAGCGCCGGCTGTGCGCGGAGCACTGGGTTCATTCAGTCAGTCATTCATTCAGGCAGATTGATGGAGCGCTGGGTTTGTTCATTCATTCTGGCGTGTTGATGGAGCGCCAACTGTGCGCGGAGCACTGAGTTCATTTATTCATTCATTCAGGCGTGTTGATGGAGCACTGGGTTCATTCATTCATTCAGGCGTTTTGATGGAGCGCCGACTGTGCGCAGAACCCTGGGTTCATTCATTCATTCAGGCGGATTGATGGAGCGCTAGGTTCGTTCATTCATTCATTCAGGTGTTTTGATGGAGCGCCGACTGTGCGCTGAGCACTGGGTTCATTCAGTCAGTCATTCATTCCGGCGTGTTGATGGAGCGCTGGGTTCGTTCATTCATTCATTCAGGCGTTTTGATGGAGCGCTGACCGTGCACGGAGCACTGAGTTCATTTATTCATTCATTCAGGCATATTGATGGAACACTGGGTTCATTCATTCATTCAGGCGTATTGATGGAGCACTGACTGTGTTCGGAGCATTGGGTTCATTCATTCATTCAGGCGTATTGATGGAGCACCGACTGTGCGTGGAGCGCTGGGTTCATTCATTCAGGTGGATTGATGGAGCGCTAGGTTTGTTCATTCATTCATTCAGGCGTTTTGATGGAGCGCCGGCTGTGCGCAGAGCCCTGGGTTCATTCATTCAGGCGTATTGATGGAGCGCTAGGTTCATTCATTCACTCAGGCGTTTTGATGGAGCGCTGACTGGGCACGGAGCACTGGGTTCATTCGGTCAGTCATTCATTCAGGCGTATTGATGGAGTGCTGGGTTCGTTCATTCATTCAGGCGTATTGATGGAGCAGTGGGTTCATTCATTCATTCATTCAGGCGTATTGATGGAGCGTTGGGTTTATTTGTTCATTCTTTCAGGTGTTTTGATGGAGCGCCGACTGCGCGGAGCACTGGGTTCATTCAGTCAGTCATTCATTCAGGCGTATTGATGGAGCGCTGGGTTCATTCATTCATTCATTCAGGCATATTGATGGAGCGCTGGGTTCGTTCATTCATTCATTCAGGCATTTTGATAGAGCGCTGGGTTCATTCATGCATTCATTCAGGTGTATTGGTGGAGCGCTGGGTTCATTCATTCAGGCGTTTTGATGGAGCGCTGACTGTGCCCGGAGCACTGGGTTCATTTATTCATTCAGTCATTCAGGCATATTGATGGAGTGCTGGGTTCATTAATTCATTCAGGCGTATTGATGGAGCACTGACTGTGTGCAGAGCACTGGGTTCATTCATTCATTCATTCAGGCGTTTTGATGGAGTGCTGACTGCGGAGCACTGGGTTCATTCATTCATTCAGGCATATTGATGGAGCACTAGGTTCATTCATTCAGGTGTTGATGGAGCGCTGACTGTGCGCGGAGCACTGGGTTCATTCATTCATTCATTCAGGCGTTTTGATGGAGCACTAACTATGTGCACAGCACTGGGCTAAGCACTCGGGAAGGACAGGTTGGCTACCAGAGAGAGCCGGTCCCTTCCCAACAACGGGCTCACCAATGTTCCTTCAATCTTTCACTCCATTCAGGGGTATTGATGGAGCGCTGACTGTGTGCGGAGCACTGGGTTCATTCATTCAGGCGTATTGATGGAGCGCTGACTGCATAGCACTGGGTTCATTCATTCATTCAGGCATATTGATGGAACTCCGACCGCACGGGGCACTGGGTTCATTCATTCATTCAGGTGTATTGATGGAGTGCTGACTGTGCGCGGAGCACTGGGTTCATTCATTCAGGCGTATTGATGGAGCGCCAACTGTGTGCGGAGCACTGGGTTCATTCATTCATTCATTCAGGCATATTGATGGAGCGCTGGAGCACTGGGCTCGGGAAGGACAGGTTGGCACTAGAGAGAGCCGGTCCCTGCCCAACAACGGGCTCACCAATGTTAATTCAATCTTTCACTCAGTTCATTCAGTCGTATTGATGGAGCACTGACTATGTGCGGGGCACTGGGCTCAGCGCTCAGGAAGGACAGGTTGGCACCAGAGAGAGACGGTCCCTGCCCAGCAACGGGCTCACCAGTGCTCTTCATTCGTTCATTCATTCAATCGTGTTGATGGAGCGCTGACTGTGTGCGGAGCACTGGGCTAAGCACTCGGGAAGGACAGGTTGGCACCAGAGAGAGGCGGTCCCTGCCCAAAAACGGGCTCACCAGTGCTCTTCATTCATTCATTCATTCAATCGTATTGATGGAGCGCTGACTGTGTGCGGAGCACTGGGCTAAGCGCTCGGGAAGGACAGGTTGGCACCAGAGACAGCCGGTCCCTGCGCAACAACGGGCTCATCAGTGCTATTCATTCATTTAGTCATATTGATTGAGCGCTGACTGTGTGCGGAGCACTGGGTTCATTCATTCATTCAGTCAGTCGTATTGATGGAGCGCAGACTGTGTGTGGAGCACTGGACAAAGTGCTCGGAAGGACAGGTCGGCCACAGAGAGAGACGGTCCCTGCCCAACAACGGGCTCACCAGTGCTCTTCATCCATTCACCTTGTAACCTCCCCAGCACTTGGAACAGTGTTTTGCACATAGTAAGCGCTTAATGTCATTATTATTATTCATTCAGGCGTATGTATTGAGCACTTACTGTATGCAGAGCACTGGACTAAGCGCTCGGGAAGGACAGGTCGGCCGCAGAGAGAGATGGTCCCTGCTCAACAACGGCCTCACCAGTGCTATTCATTCATTCAGTCGTATTGATTGAGCGCTGACTGTGAGCGGAGCACTGGGCTAAGTGCTCGAGAAGGGCAGGTTGGCACCAGAGAGACGGTCCCTGCCCAACAACGGGCTCACCAGTGCTATTCATTCATTCATTCCACCGTATTGACGAAGCGCTGATTGTGTGCGGAGCACTGGGCTAAGTGCTCAGGAAGGACAGGTCGGCCGCAGAGAGAGACGGTCCCTGCCCAACAACGGGCTCACCAATGTTATTCAGTCATTCATTCAGTCGTATTGATTGAGTGCTTACTGTGTGCAGAGCACTGGACTAATAATCATTCATTCATTGTCGTATTGATTGAGCGCTGACTGTGTGCGGAGCACTGGACCAAGCGCTCGGGAAGGACAGGTCGGCACCAGAGAGATGGTCTCTACCCAACAGCGGGCTCACCAATGCTGTTTATTCATTCATTGTCGTACTGATTGAGCGCTTACTGTGTGCAGAGCACTGGACCGAGCGGTTGGGAAGGACGTCGGCCAATCAATCAATCAATCGTATTTATTGAGCGCTTACTGTGTGCAGAGCACTGGACTAAGCGCTTGGGAAGTACAAGTTGGCAACATATAGAGACAGTCCCTACCCAACTGTGGGCTCACAGTCTAGAAGGGGGAGACAGACGACAAAACCAAACATATTAACAAAATAAAATAAATAGAATAGATATGTACAAGTAAAATAACTAAATAAATAGAGTAATCAATCCGTACAAACATATGTACATATATACAGGTGGTGTGGGGAGGGGAATCAATCAATCGTATTTATTGAGCGCTTACTGTGTGCCGAGCATTGTACTAAGCACTTGGGAAGTACAAGTTGGCAACATATAGAGAGGGTCCCTACCCAACAACGGGCTCACCAAATGCTATTCATTCATTCAATCATATTGACTGAGCGCTTACTGTGTGCAGAGCACTGTACTAAGCGCTTGGGAAGTACAAGTTGGCAACATCTAGAGACGGTCCCTACCCAACAACGGGCTCACCACTGCTATTCATTCATTCAATCGTATTTATTGAACTCTGACTGTGTGCAGAGCACTGTACTAAGCGCTTGGGAAGGACAAGTCGGCAACAGATAGAGACGGTCCCTACCCAACAACAGGTTCACAGAGAAGCAGAGAAGCAGCGTGGCTCAGTGGAAAGAGCCCGGGCTTTGGAGTCAGAGGTCATGGGTTCAGATCCCGGCTCCGCCAATTGCCAGCTGTGTGACTTTGGGCAAGGCACTTAACTTCTCTGTGCCTCAGTTACCCCATCTGTAAAATGCGGATTAAGACTTTGAGCCCCCGTGGGACAACCTGATCACCTTGTAACCTCCCCAGTGCTTAGAACAGTGCTTTGCACATAGTAAGCGTTTAATAAATGCTATCATTATCATAATTATTATTCACAGTCTAGAAGGGGGAGACAGACAACGAAACAAGTAGACAGGCGTCAATACTGTTAAAATAACTAGAATTATAGATATTTACACATCATTAATAAAACAGTATTAGATACGTACAGACATACACAAGTGCTATGACGTATCAGGGGTGTACTTTCCCTTCCTTTCATTCATTCAGTCATTCCATCGTATTTATTGAGCGCTGACTGTGTGCAGAGCACTGGACTAAGCGCTTGGGAAGGGCAAGTTGGCAACAGAGAAAGACAGTCCCTGCCCAACAACGGGCTCCTAGTGGAAACTGGTTGGAGAGGCAGAGGTTGTGGGTTCTAATGCCGCCGGGTGACTTTGGGCAAGTCGCTTCTCTGGACCTCAGTGAGCTCTTCGGGAAATGGGGATGAAGAATGGGCAGCGGGGCTCGGTGGAAAGAGCCCGGGCTTGGGAGTCGGAGGTCGTGGGTTCTAATCCCAGCTCCGCCGCTTGTCAGCTGGGTGACCTTGGGCAAGTCACCTCACTTCTCTGGGCCTCAGTGACCTCATCTGAAAAACGGGGATGAAGACTGTGAGCCCCCCGTGGGACAACCTGATCACCTTGTATCCTCCCCAGTGCTTAGAACGGTGCTTGGCACATAGTAAGCGCTTAACAAGTACCATTATTATTATTATTATTATTTTATTGTCAGCTGTGTGACTTTGGACAAGTCACTTCACTCAGTGACCTCATCTGGAAAATGGGGAGTAAGACTGTGCAGCGTGGCTCAGTGGAAAGAGCCCGGCCTGGGGAGTCAGAGGTCATGGGTTCTAATCCCAGCTCCGCCGCTTGTCAGCTGGGTAACTTTGGGCAAGTCACTTCACTTCTCTGGGTCTCAGTGACCTCATCTGAAAAATGGGGATGAAGACTGTGAGCCCCACATGGAACAACCTGATCACCGTGTATCCTCCCCAGTACTTCAAACGGTGCTTGGCACATAGTAAGCGCTTAACAAATACCATCATTATAATTATTATTATTGTCAGCTGTGTGACTCTGGACAAGTCGCTACTCTGGGCATCAGTGGCCTCATCTGGAAAATGGGGATGAAGACTGTGCAGCGTGCCTCAGTGGAAAGAGCCCGGGCTGGGGAGTCAGAGGTCGTGGGTTCTAATCCTGGCTCCGGTACTTGTCAGCTGTGTGACTTTGAGCAAGCCACTTCACCTCTCTGGGCCTTAGTTACCTCATCTGTAAAAATGGGGCTTAAGACTGTGAGCCCCACGTGGGACAACCTGATTACGTTCTATCTATCCCAGTGCTTAGTATAGTGCTTGGCACATAGTAAGCGCTTAACAAATACCATTATTATCCAGCGCTTAGAACAGTGCTTCGCACATAGTAAGCGCTTAACAAATGCCGTCATTATTATTATTGTCATCCAAGCTAATCGGGTTGCCCCAGGTGGGACTCCCCATTGTACAGATGAGGCCACTGAGGCCCAGAGGAGTGAAGCAGCAAGATGTAGTGGATAGAACACATACCTGGGAGTCAGAAGGTCATGGGTTCAAATCCCCCCTCTGCCACTTTGCTGTGTGACCTTGAACAAGTCACTTCACTTCTCCGGGCCTCAGTTCCCTCATCTGTAAAATGGGGATAGAGACTGTGTCCGACCCGATTTGCTTGGATCCACCCCAGCGCTTAGAACAGTCCCTGACATGTAGTAAGTGCTTAAGAAGTACCACACAGAAGACACGTGGCAGAGCCGGGATCCCAGCTCTGCCAATTGTCAGCTGTGTGACCTTGGGCAAGTCATTTAGCTTCTCTGTGCCTCTGTGACCTCATCTGTAAAATGGGGATTAAGACTGTTAGCCCCACATGGAACAATCTGATCACTTTGTATCCTCCCCAGCGCTTAGAACAGTGCTTTGCAGATAGTAAGCGCCTAACAAATGTCATCATCATTATTAGTAGTAGTAGTAGTAATGATACTTGATAATTGTGGTATTTGGTAAATGCTTACTATGTGGCAGGCACTGTACTAGGCGCCGGGGTGGATGCAAGTGAATCAGGTTGGACACAGTTCCTGTTCCACATGGGGCTCGTAATCTCAATCCCCATTTTCCAGATGAGGACACTGAGGCCCAGAGAGGTGAAGTGGCTTGCCCGAGGTCACCCGGCAGACAAGTGGTGGAGCTGGGATTTGAACCCAGGACCTTCTTACTCCCAGGCCGGTGCTCTAGCCACCAGGCTAGATGATGATGATGATGATGGCATTTATTAAGCGCTTACTGTGTGCAAAGCACTGTTCTAAGCGCTGGGGAGATTACAAGGTGATCAGGTTGTCCCACGGGGGGCTCCCAGTCTTCATGCCCATTGTCCCACGGGGGGCTCACAGTCTTCATCCCCATTTTCCAGATGAGGTAACTGAGGCCCAGAGAAGTGAAGTGACTTGCCCAAAGTCACACAGCTGACAGTTGGCGGAGCTGGGATTTAAACCCCTGACCTCTGACTCCAAGGCCCGGGCTCTTTCCACTGAAACATGCTGCTTCCCTCCTTATCGGGGGCTTCTCCTACTTCATCGCCCCGCCACCTGGAAGCGGTTTCCACTCTGGTAGCCCCCCGGCACCCCCACCCCCCTCACAGCCACCTTGGCCCTTCCAAAATTAGGGTGTCTCTTTCGCTTCGAAGGGGGCAGGCCCACCGCCGTGTCACTCTTGCGTCCTCTCCCAGAAGTGCCCTTTCCCGGTGGGCTGTTTTCCTTAGGGCAGAGGAGTGGTAAAAAACCAAACCAAAGCAAAAAAGCAAAAACCAATCCAACAAAATCCTTTCCCACCGCCAAAGTGCACTCCTGATGCCCCTTTGTCACTTTCCCGTATTTCCCCCCCGTAGAACTCCTCGTCTGCCTCCTTTTGTCCCCTGCTTGCATCCAGAGTGTAAACTCTGTTGGTTCATCATCATCAATCGTATTTATTGAGCGCTTACTATGTGCAGAGCACTGTACTAAGCGCCTGGGAAGTACAAATTGGCAACATATAGAGACAGTCCCCACCCAACAGTGGGCTCACAGTCTGTTGGTTGAAAATCAGACCCCCAGCGTGTCTCATTCTTGCCTTTCACTCATTCAATCGTACTTACTGAGTGCTCACTGTTTGCAAAGCACTGGACTAAGCGCTTGGGACACTAGAACAACAAACTGGGAGCCCCACGTGGGACGGGGACTGGGTCCAAACTGATTAACCGGTATCCACCCCAGCGCTTCCTCTGCAGTGCCTGACCGATAGTAAGTGCTTAACAAGTATCGTAGTAGTTATACGGGATAGAAGATATTATAATTTAGAAAGACCGTAGGGAGGGGAGGTGGCGGGGGGGGGCGGGTCGGGGAATCTTGTCCCGGTGAACTCAGTGATTGGCCTTATGTCAGGACTTTACCCGAGCCTCAGTTTTCTCATCTTTAAAATGGGGATCGTAGTACCTGTTCCCATCTCACAGTGAAGCGAGGATAAAGGAAATAAAAATAACTTGGAAAATAAAAGTACCCCATTCAGGGCAATATTGCTGATGCAGAGTGTAACAACCTTCCAAGCGGGGCCCCTGTGCAGGCTATTTACTAATGATAAAGTTTAGACTGTTAAAAGTTTAGACTTTTAGACTGTGAGCCCACTGTTGGGTAGGGACTGTCTCTATATGTTGCCAATTTGTACTTCCCAAGCGCTTAGTATAGTGCTCTGCACATAGTAAGCGCTCAATAAATACGATTGATGATGATGATGATGATGATGATAATTGTGGTATTTGGTAAGTGTTTGTCATGTGCTAAGCACTGTAGTGAAAGCTGGGGTCACTACAAGGTAATTGGGCCAGACAGTCCCTGGCCTTCCCAGACTGAGCCCCCTTTTTCCTCTCCTCCTCCCCATTCCCCCCCGCCCTACCTCCTTCCCCGCCCCACAGCACCTGTATATATGTTTGTCCAGATTTATTACTCTATTTATTTTACTTGTACATATTTACTATTCTATTTATTTTGTTAATGATGTGCATCTAGCTTAATTTCTATTCTGATGACTTGACACCCATCCACATGTTTTGTTTTGTCATCTGTCTCCCCCTTCTAGACTGTGAGCCCGTTGTCGGGTAGGGACCATCTATGTTGCCAACTTGGACTTCCCAAGTGCTTAGTACAGTGCTCTGCACACAGTAAGCGCTCAATAAATACGATTGAATGAATGAATGAATAAATGGCCTACTTGGGGCCCCCAGTCTAGGCTTAGTGGAAAGAGCCCGGGCTTTGGAGTCAGAGGTCATGGGTTCGAATCCTGGCTCCACCACTTGTCAGCTGTGTGGCTTTGGGCCAGTCACTTAACTTCTCTGTGTCTCAGTTACCTCATCTCTAAAAATGGGGGCTAAGACCGTGAGGTGGGACAACCTGATCACCTTGTATCTACCCCAGCACTTAGAACAGTGCTTTGCACATAGTAAGGGCTTAACAAATACCATCATTATTATTATTACTGTTTTTAAGTGGGCGAGAGAACAGGTATTGAATCCCTGTTTTACAGAAGAGGAAACGGGGGCACAGAGAAGTGAAGTGAGTTCATTCATTCGTGACCCCACAGCAGACAAGTGACGGGTGGGATTAGAACCCAGGTTCCCAGATTCCCAGGCCCGAGTTCTTTCCACTAGGCCATATATACCTGTCTGCTTTCATTTGACTTCTAGACTGTGAGCCCGCTGTTGGGTAGGGACCGTCTCCATATGTTGCCAATTTGTACTTCCCAAGCGCTTAGCCCAGTGCTCCGCACACAGTAAGCGCTCAATAAATACGATTGAATGAAGGAGTGAATGAATTTGAGCTGTTCCCTCCTAGTCCCCTACAAGGGCCCCTTGGAGCTAGGCTGGGCCCCCGACTATCAGAGTGACAAGGATCACCAGTCCTACATTTTCATGGGGTGAGAAGCAGCGTGGTCTAGCGGATAGCGCTTTTAGACTGTGAGCCCACTGTTGGGTAGGGACTGTCTCTATATGTTGCCAATTTGTACTTCCCAAGCGCTTAGTACAGTGCTGTGCACATAGTAAGCGCTCAATAAATACGATTGATGATGATGATGATGATAGCGCGTGGGCGCGGGAGCAAGAGGAACCTGGGTTCTAATCCTAGCCCTGCCACTTGCCTGCTGCGGGACCTTGGGCGAGTCACTTCACTTCTCTGGGCCTCAGTTCCCTCATCCGTGAGATGGGGGTGAGGACTCGGAGCCCCATGGAAGGACCGGGACCGTGACCAACCCGATTTGCTTGTATCTACCCCTGCGCTTAGTACAGTGCCCGGAACATAGGAAGCACTTAACTAACGGCATAAAAAAAAAAAATGGGGCCGGCTGCGTCCATCCCTCGCACGTAGCCTGAAGCAAACCCAGAGCCAAATTCCACTAGAAGCAGGGTGTGTGCTCTCTTGTACATTGGCAAGGAAGCGTGGCTGTTGGCCAGAAAAGCCCGAGGCAGCGGGCCGTAGTGGAAAATGCCCAGGCCTGGGAATCAGGAGACTCGGGTTCAGATCCTGGCTCTGCCACTTGCCCGCTGTGTATCCTTGAGCACGCCGCTTAACTTCCCTATCCCTCGGTTTTCTCATTTGTAAAATGGGGATTAAATATCTATTCTCTCCCCTCCCTTTTTCTGGGTCCCATGTGGAACAGGGACCGTGTCTAATCTGCATCTGTTGTGTCACCCCGGTGCTTGCCAAAGAGGAAGCGCTTGACAGATACCACAATTTTCATTGTCACTATTGTCGTTAATAAGGGGGAGTCTATGGCTGCCTTCTCGGGAGCTGGAATTCCCCCCCGCCTCCATCGAATGGGAGTTTTGCTGAGAATTAATAATAATAATAATAATGACATTTATTAAGCGCTTACTGTGTGCAAAGCACTGTTCTAAGCGCTGGGGAGGTTACAAGGTGATCAGGTTGTCCCACGGGGGGCTCACAGTCTTAATCCCCATTTTACCGATGAGGGAACTGAGGCATAGAGAAGTTAAGTGACTTGCCCAAAGTCACACGGCTGACAAGTGGCGGAGCCGGTATTTGAACCCATGACCACTGACTCCAAAGCCCGGGCTCTTTCCACTGAGCCATGCTGAGAATTGCCGGGGGTGGTTCCCCCTGCCACCGCCGGCGGTTCGGAGCAAGTCAGCTGCGTGTCTAATAATAATGATAATAATAATGCCATGTATTAAGCGCTTACCATGTGCAAAGCACTATTCTAAGTGCTGGGAAGGTTACAAGGTGATCAGGTTGTCCCACGGGGGGCTCACAGTCTTAATCCCCATTTTACAGATGAGGTAACGGAGGCCCAGAGAAGTGAAGTGACTTGCCCAGAGTCACACAGTCTCAGAGTCCCTGCCTCCACTGGGTGCTCGGGATTCCCTTCTAGACTGTGAGCCCACTGTTGGGTAGGGACCGTCTCGATATGTTGCCAACTTGGACTTCCCAAGCGCTTAGTCCAGTGCTCTGCACACAGTAAGCGCTCAATAAATACGATTGAATGAATCTCAGGGCTCAGTTGGGTTGCCCTTTTTTCCCTCTCCCCTCATCAATCCCGCCGGATTCTCCGGGGCCGTTCGGAGCGTAAGCTTCCAGCGGGTGGGCGGTCGTCATAGGGCTGTGCGGCCCTCAAAATCCTGTCGCTGGGGCGAGGATGGATGACTCAGAGATACCGAACCTCGCGGTGATGCAGCCATCCTGCCCTTTCTTTGTTCTTCAGACCCTTCTCCAGGTTTATCCTGGCAGCCGAGCAGATCTTTCCTGACCACCCCTTCCGAAATGTGCCCTGGCTGAACAGTACATCCCGCTGCCTTCCTTGACTCACATCCCTCCCCAGTTTCAATGCCAGCGTTGGGGCAGCTGCCTTCCTCCAGGCGAATGTTTGCGAAGCGGTCGGCAAGATGTATATAAATATACATCTATATATAAATAAAACTTCTGATTGCTGTTTAGTTTTGGTTGGCTTAGGCACTCGGGCTTTTGAGTAGTCCATTTAGTGAATTATTAGCCCAGGGAATCGGGGAGAACTCCGGATTAAGGCGATACATTGGTTTGAGAGGCTAGCGTCACTCTGATTGTTTCCACACGCCACAGGCTGGGAGAGGTAAGGATCAGTGGTGTCCTAAGCAGCGTGGCTCAGTGGAAAGCCCGGGCTTTGGAGTCAGAGGTCGTGGGTTCAAATTCCGGTTGTCAGCCGTGTGACTTTGGGCAAGTCACCTCACTTCTCTGGGCCTCAGTTCCCTCATCTGGAAAATGGGGATTGAGACCGTGAGCCCCCCCGTGGGACAACCTGATCATCTTGTAACCTCCCCAGTGCTTAGAACAGTGCTTTGCACATAGGAAACGCTTAATAAATGCCATCATTATTATTATAGTCAATCTTGTCGATTGAGGACTTGCTGTGTGCGGAGTGCTGTACTAAGCGCTTGGGAGAGTACAATAGAACATGGCCGTTACTGCCTTGCCACGCAAACCAGCATTTGCCCACCGTCCTGCCCCTTAATTTTGTGTCCCAGAACTTCGCTTTCCAAGGTTCCAGGGAGTCAGTTGTGTTCTTTGGAACAGGTAGAGAAAATTGGGATCACTGTCAAGGTTGACTGGTAAAAACAAAAAACAAAAAACCCCAACGACTGGTGGAGCCATCTACGAATACATTTCCTGAGCTACTTACAGCACCGGTGGTGGGAACCTGATGCCGAATACTGGGACTCTGGGGGCCCCCTGGGGTGCTTAGTCAAAGGGGGAACCCTGTGTGGCCACTTCCCCCCCCCCCCCCCCCATTTCAGCTGGTGGGTTCCACCTGATGGACTTAATGAAAGGAGAGAAGCAGCGTGGCAGAATGGTTAGAGCACAGTCCTGGGAATAGGAAGGACCTGGTTTCTAATCCCGGCTCTGCCAGTTGTCTGCTGTGTGACCTTGGGCAAGTCACTTCACTTCTCTGGGCCTCAGTTCCCCCATCTGGAAAATGGGGATTGAGACCGGGAGCCCCACGTGGGTCAGGGACCGTTTCCAAGCTGACTTGATTGTATTCACCACAGTGCCTGGCACATAGTAGGTACTTTACAAATACCACAGTGATCATTACAAATACCACAATTGGGGGGGGGGGGCTGTCTTCCCCCTCCTTGGACTCCGTGGGAGTGCCATGTGGGACCGAACTGACTTTCTTCTATCTACCCCACCTCCTAGTACAATGCTCCACCCAGAGGAAGTCCTTCGATCAATCAGTGGCATTTATTGAGCGCTTACTGTGTGTAGAGCACTGCCCTAACCACTTGAGAGAGTACCATACAACAGAGTTGGTAGACACATTCCTTGCCTACAGTAAAAAAAAACTTGGCACAACTATTATTATTCTGGTCATTCTGCACGCGCATGCTGTCGGGTAGGGACCGTCTCTATATGTTGCCAACTTGTACTTCCCAAGCGCTTCGTACAGTGCTCTGCACACAGTAAGCGCTCAATAAATACGATTGAATGAATGAATGATGCACTGTTCTAAGCGCTGGGGAGGATATAAGGTGATCAGGTTGTCCCAGGTGGGGCTCACAGTCTTCATCCCCATTTTCCGGATGAGGTCACTGAGGCCCAGAGAAGTGAAGCGACTTGCCCAGAGTCACCCAGCTGACAAGAGGCGGAGTTGGGATTAGAACCCATGACCTCTGACTCCCAAGCCCGGGCTCTTAACACGGAGCCACGCTTTTAAGTCCTTAGGTAGGAGAGGCTATAAATGGATCTGTTCTAAAGTGTTAGAGGTGGCAGCGAGCGCATGGATCTAGCGACGATTTCACAGGGTGGGTTGGATCTTTACCATTAGTTGTGGGCTGTGGAGAGTCAATCAATCAGTCAATCAGTCATATTTATTGAGCGCTTACTATGTGCAGAGCACTGTACTAAGCGCTTGGGAAGTACAAATTGGCAACATATAGAGACAGTCCCTACCCAACATTGGGCTCACAGTCTAAAAGGGGGAGACAGAGAAAAAAAAAAACAAACATACTAACAAAATAAAATAAATAGAATAGATATGTACAAGTAAAATAAATAAATAGAGTAATAAATCTGTACAAACATATATACAGGTGCTGTGGGGAAGGGAAGGAGGTAAGGTGGGGGGATGGAGAGGGGGACGAGGGGGAGAGGAAGCAAGGGGCTCGGTCTGGGAAGGCCTCCTGGAGGAGGTGAGCTCTCAGCAAGGCCTTGAAGGGAGGAAGAGAGCGAGCTTGGCGGATGGGCAGCGGGAGGGCATTCCAGGCCCGGGGGATGACGTGGGCCGGGGGTCGATGGCGGGACTGGCGAGAACGAGTCCCGCCTTCGGACTTCCCAGAAATTAAATGTAATTCAGTTCATCCGGAGGCCTCTGGCTCTGGGGCTCTTTAGCACTCACTGCCTAATTCTCAGTAATGTCCATTGCCTAGTAGGGGCACTAATTAATCTCTTAGTGAAAATCGGCTGGAACCACCAGGAAGTGTGTGCATTAGGGTGCGTTCTGTCTCCCCCTATTACAACAACAACAATAACAATGTTGGCATTTGTTAAGCGCTTACTATGTGCAAAGCACCGTTCTAAGCGCTGGAGGGGGATACAAAGTGATCAGGTTGTCCCATGTTGGGTTCACAGTCTTAATCCCCATTTTACAGATGAGGTCACTGAGGCTCAGAGAAGTTAAGTGACTTGCCCAAGGTTGCACAGCAGACATGTGGCAGAGTCGGTATTCGAACCCATGACGTCTGACTCCAAAGCCCGTGCTCTTTCCACTGAGCCACGCTGCTTCTCTATTTTACTTGTACATATCTATTCTAGTTATTTTATTTTGTTAATTTGTTAATATGTTTGGTTTTGTTCTCTGTCTCCCCCTTTTAGACTGTGAGCCCACTGTTGGGTAGGGACTGTCTCTATATGTGGCCAACTTGTACTTCCCAAGTGCTTAGTACAGTGCTCTGCACACAGTAAGCGCTCAATAAATATGATTGATTGATTGATAGGGAAAGAGGACAGGGTGAGGGAATGTCATTCCCCCTTTTCCCTCTCCTCCTCCCCATCCCCCCGCCCTACCTCCTTCCCCTCCCCACAGCACCTGCATATATGTTTGTACAGATTTATTGCTCTATTTATTTTACTTGTACGTATTTACTATTCTATTTATTTTGTTAATGATGTGCATTTTGCCTTAATTCTTTTTGTTCTGACGTCTTGACACCCGTCCATATGTTTTGTTTTGCTGTCTGTCTCCCCCTTCTAGACTGTGAGCCCGTTGCTGGGTAGGGACCATATCTAGATGTCGCCGACAGGTCCTTCCCAAGCGCTTAGTACAGTGCTCTGCACACAGTAAGCGCTCAATAAATACGAATGAATGAATGAATGAATGAATGAGGGGGGTGGGCGCAGGCATGTTGTCAGCTTGCCAGCCGTCTCTGGGGCCTTGGGGAAAGCAGGGTGGGGCAGAAAGTTGGAAGCCACACATAACTCCCTAAAGAAGCATAGTTGGCTTTTTTGACTCTACTCTTTTCTTTCCATCAGAAAGGGGTTTGTCAGAGGACCTGGATCCTAATCCTGGATATTAATAACAATAATAATAATAATAATAATAATAATGGTATCTGTTAAGCACTTACTATGTGCAAAGCACTGTTCTAAGCTCTGGGGGGGATAAAGGTGATCAGGTTGTCCCATGTGGGGCTCACAATCTTAATCTCCATTTGACAGATGAGGTAACTGAGGTACAGAACTGAAGTGACTTGCCCAAAGTCACTCAGCTGACAAGTGGCGGAGCCGGGATTAGAACCCGTGACCTCTGAGTCCCAAGCCTGGGCTCTTACTATGTGCAAAGCACTGTTCTAAGCGCTTGGGAGGATAAAGGTGATCAGGTTGTCCCACGTGGGGCTCACAGTCTTAATCTCCATTTGACAGATGAGGTAACTGAGGCACAGAGAAGTGAAGTAACTTGCCCAGAGTCACTCAGCTGACAAGTAGCGGAGCTGGGATTAGAACCCGTGACCTCTGAGTCCCAAGCCTGGGCTCTTACTATGCGCAAAGCACTGTTCTAAGCGCTGGGGGGGATAAAGGTAATCAGGTTGTCCCATGTGGGGCTCACAATCTTAATCTCCATTTGACAGATGAGGTAACTGAGGCACAGAGAAGTGAAGTGACTTGCTCAAAGTCACTCAGCTGACAAGTAGCGGAGCCGGGATTAGAACCCGTGACTTCTGAGTCCCAAGCCCAGGCTCTTTCCACTGATCCACACTGCTTCTGCTGCGTGTCTGCGGTGTGAGTTTTTGGGCAAGTCACTTCACTTCTCTGGGCCTCGGTCACCTCATCTGGAAAGTGGAGATTAAGACTAAGCCCCATGTGGGACATGGGCTGTGTCCGGCCTGATTAACTTGTGTCTAGTCGAGTGCTTAGTACAGTGCTCAGCGCAGAGTAAGCACTTGACAAGTACCCGAATTACTATTATTGTGATTCTAGGTCCTAGGTGCTCATCTGTTTTTCTTTATGAATTTTATATTCTTGGAAGGGGACGGTTTAATGCTGCAAGAATCTGGCATCCTTGGACTTTCCTTTACCGGCAAGATGTATCTCTTACCCGGGCAAGACACTGCCTATTGCTGCCAGGCGCTTTCTGCTCTGGGTATTTGCTGAAAACATTTTGATGTTTCCGCAACCTGCTTTTCATTCATTCATTCAATCGTATTTATTGAGCGCTTACTGTGTGCAGAGCACTGTACTAAGCGCTTGGGAAGTACAAGTCGGCAACATATAGGGACGGTCCCTACCCAACAACAGGCTCGCAGTCTTGAAGGGGGAGACAGACAACAAAACAAAACGTGGACAGGTGTCAAGTCATTGCTTCAGTGGTTTGCAGGATTCATTCTTTCAGTTGTATTTATTGAGTGCTTACCGTGTGCAAAGCACTGTACTAAGCGCTTGGGAGAGTTCAGTAAAATGACAACAAAACAGTCCATTCCCTGTGATCAGGAAGCTTAAACTCTAGTTGGTTTTAAATCGTCACCTTCAGTCTCCCCCCCCCCCGTCAGACCCTCCCTTGTATCACGGCTGTCGGTTGTGAGATTTTTATGCCCCTCGTGCTTTTTTCTTCTCTCTATTTTAGGCCTCGAGAGTGGGAAGGGTCAGACGGTTGTTTTTTAAGTTCCTTCCCTGGAGCGAGTCCAGATCGTTGAGACAAAATGTGCTCAGTTGCACGGCTTGCATATCGTTTTTATCTTTCAGTAAGCAAATGGGTCATTTGCATAGCTTCCTCCACATGCTTTCTATCAGGAGTCCACTGGGCACTTATTTCTCCTTCAGCTTGTCTTTGGAGGTGGGCACCCGAGATTAAGCCCTGTGGGAAACGGGCTTGGCAGACTCGTTGGCCAAAGTTGAATTGTTAGGGCTGTCAGGAGCTGAATCACGTCATGGGGCAACTGGCTGTCTTGTGAGTAAAGAACGTGACTAGCAATGAGAGAAACTGGTAGTCTTCCTGGTTCCTTTGCTTCATAATAATAAGAATAATGATGATGGTATTTGTTAAGCGCTTCCTATGTGCCAAACACTGTTCTAAGCGCTGGGGTAGATACAAGGTAAGCAGGTTGTCCCACGTGGGGCTCACAGTCTTCATCCCCATTTTGCAGAAGAGGTAACCGAGGCACAGAGAAGTGATTTGCCCAAAGTCACACAGCTGACAAGCGGCGGAGCCGGGTTTAGAACCCATAACCTCCCAAGCCTGTGTTCCTGCCACTAAGCCATGCTGCTTCATGTTTATGTCTTAACTGTTCTGGGCCTCACTGTCCTCATCTGTATAATGAGGCTGACTGGTCATATTTACTCACATCACAGATGTTTTGACCCCGTCGTGGGCCCGGAATGGGTCTTTTTACTCTCCCAAGCACTTAGTACAGTGCTCTGCAGTCAGGAAGCGCTCAGAAAATACACTTCAGTGAACAATAAAGAATTCTTAAAAAGAGCTTCCTGAATGATCAACCCAGTGTGACTATTGTTTGCACAACCAATGCTGTTGGAACCACTGGAAAAAATAAAGGGTCTTGAAAGCCTACTTTGCCTTGGAAAATCGGTATTTCGTCTTTACCTCTCATGAAATATTCCACTGGAGCTGAGGAAGCTCAGAATCTGGAGTTAGAGAACAGACATCTGTAGATTGTAAGATTCTTGTGGGCAAGGATTGCATCCTATATATATGTATATATGTTTGTACATATTTACTACTCTATTTTATTTGTACATATCTATTCTATTTATTTTATTTTGTTAGTATGTTTGGTTTTGTTCTCTGTCTCCCCCTTTTAGACTGTGAGCCCACTGTTGGGTAGGGACTGTCTCTATATGTTGCCAATTTGTACTTCCCAAGCGCTTAGTACAGTGCTCTGCACATAGTAAGCGCTCAATAAATAAATACGATTGATGATGATGATGATCTGTGGACAGTATGGAACTTCCACAAGAGCTCTGCACACAGTAAGCATTCAGTAAATACCATTCAGTGGTTGATGACTCATAGTTTTTTTTTAAATGTCTATAATACAGTTATCTCTCCTGTAATACCGGCACATGTGCCTGAAGAGCCTTGCATTAAGGAAAATTTGCATTATAGCATGTGGTCCTTGATTAATGCCATACGCATGTGCTCACCGTCCTGCTATCCCATTGCATTCTATCGAGACAGATGCATGCATGTGGATTCTAGCCCAAGCACATGGCGAAAACTGGTTTTCCAGGAGAACTGATGGTATCAAGCAATTGTGGAGCGCTTTCGTTTAATCCACTTATTTCATTTGGTCCTCACAACACCTCTGTCAGGGAGGGAGAGGTGAGTATTATCGTCTACATTTTACATTTGAGAAAACAGGCACAGAGATGGCAACTGACCTGCCCAGGTCCCGCAGCGGTTAGTGGCAGAGCTGAGTCTAAACCCCAGCTGTCTTGATTCTCAGTTTCACGTCCTTGCCTCTACACAATGTCATTGATCCGGGGATCTTAAGTTCATTTCCGTGTTGGCGTTTTCATTTTTTCAGAGTTTCCTTCAGTTGCTTAAGCAATTCAGCAGACTGCTCCTGCTGCATACCGTCGTCGAATGGGCTCCTGTTACCTTCTGGGTTCATTCATTCATTCAGTCGTATTTATTGAGCGCTTACTGTGCAGAGCACTGTACTAAGGTCGGCAACATCTAGAGACGGTGCCTACCCAACAGTGGGCTCGCAGTCTAGAAGGGGGAGACAGACAACAAAACAAAACATGTAGACAGGTGTCAAAATCGTCAGAACAAATAGAATTATAGCTCTATGGTTCCTAGGGTCAGTAGCCACAGCCTGCGAGGGGCAGGAATCAGACATCAGTCGATCCATCACCGGTCTTTATTGAGCGCTTACCGTCAGAGCCCTGGACTAAGTACTTGGGGAAGTACAGTATAATAGATCCCTGTCTGCAAGGAACTTACAGTCGCCAAGAAGAAGAGGAGGAGGAGGGAGGATGAGCATGGATGAGTTCCCGAGGGTAGCTTGTACATATTTATTACTCTATTTATTTATTTTACTTGTACATATCTATTCTATTTTATTTTGTTAGTATGTTTGATTTTGTTCTCTGTCTCCCCCCTTTTAGACTGTGAGCCCACTCTTGGGTAGGGACTGTCTCTATATGTTGCCAGCTTGTACTTCCCGAGCGCTTAGTCCAGTGCTCTGCACACAGTAAGTGCTCAATAAATACGATTGATTGATTGTGTTGTCTTTTTAACTCTGGGGCTACGGGCCTGAATAAGATAAACCCAAGAGGTCTGGTGGAACCCCAGGTCAGCCTGATTTGGCCAGCCAATCTGGGTGTCTGGGGCTCATCCAGCCGTGAGGGTTTGCCCAGAGCAGCCTGGAGGTGATGCCAGGGGTCTCAGACTGGCACCTAGTCCCTGGGTTCGGGGCAGTCCCGGGCAGCTCTCGGCCCCCAGTGTGGGTGAGATTCAGCTGCAATGAGCCAGGCATTCATTCAGTCGTATTTATTGAGCGCTTACTGTGTGCAGAGCAATGTACTAAGCACTTGGGAAGTACAAGTTGGCAACATATAGAGACGGTCCCTACCCAACAGTGGGCTCACAGTCTAGAAGGTGGGCTCACTGTCTAGAAGACTAGGCTTCCTGGGCTGAAGGACGAGGAAGCCTAATCCCTGCTCCGCCACTTGTCTGCTGTGTGACTTTGAGCAAGCCACCTCGCTTCTCTGGGCCTCAGTTACCTCATCTGGAAAATTCAATTGTATTTCATTCCACTGTATTTATTAAGCGCGTACTGTGTACAGAGCACTGTACTAAGTGCTTATAATAATAATGGTGATGATGGTATTTGTTAAGCGCTTACTATGAGCCAAGCACTGTTTTAAGTGCTGGGATAGCCACAAGGTTATCAGGTTGTCCCACTTGGGGCTCACAGTTTTAATCCTTATTTTACAGATGAGGTAACTGAGGCCCAGAGAAGTAAAGTGCCTTGGCCAGGGTCACAGAGCAGACAAGTTGCGGAGCCGGGATTAGAACCCATGACCTCCGACTCCGTGCCCGGGTTTTACCTCCTAGGCCGTGCTACTGCTCCCCTGTGATCTTGAGACGTCCGCTTTTGCCTCATGGAAGGATTGCAGACCTCCTCTTCCCTTAGGGAATGAGAGGGATGAAGTTGCCGGAAGGGTCACTCCAAATACCCCCCTCCATCTCTTCCGGGTCCCCTCATCTTCCCCGTCGCTCATTCGGGCCAGAATTCCAAGATGCTCTCCGTCCACTTTGCCCCCTTCCCTCTGGGAAGGTGCCAGAATTCCGGGTGAGTGAGTAGCGTCAAGAAGGAGTGGGTGAAATTTTCTGTGGTCGTGAGTGATTGAGAGGACATTTGGGAGGGTTTGGAATTGATGGATAAAAGACTCTAGGCTGTGTCATACTGAGTCAGACCCCTGGTCCACCTGGCCGAGAGCTCTGGCTCCCTCAGTGGCATCAGAGGACGGTTGGAGGAACGTTATAAAAATTGCCCTCTAACCATACGCTTGGGAACAACCCTTCCCGTCATCCCTAGCTTTTCCCTCTAATAAAGCATTATGAATCGTTCACAGATCATCATCATCACCAATCGTATTTATTGAGCGCTTACTGTGTGCAGAGCACTGTACTAAGCACTTGGGAAGTACAAGTTGGCAACATATAAAGTCCCTACCCAACAGTGGGCTCACAGTCTAAAAGGGGGAGACAGAGAACAAAACAAAATATACTAACAAAATAAAATAAATAGAATAGATATGTACAAGTAAAATAAATAAATAGAGTAACAAATATGTACAAACATATATACATGTATACAGGTGCAGTGGGGAAGGGAAGGAGGTAAGATGGGGGGGGGTGGGGGGATCCTCCTTGGGTACGTCCTAGTGACCAGAACCCTGGTATTTGGCATCAGAGAAGCAGCGTGGCTCAGTGGGAAGAGCCCGGGCTTTGGAGTCAGAGATCATGGGTTCAAATCCCAGCTCCGCCAATTGTCAGCTGGGTGACTTTGGGCAAGTCACTTCACTTCTCTGGGCCTCACTGACCTCATCTGGAAAATGGGGATTAAGACTGTGAGCCCCCCGTGGGACAACCTGATCACCTTGTAACCTCCCCAGCGCTTAGAACAGTGCTTTGCACATAGTAAGCCATCATACATGCCATCATTATTGTTATTATTATTATTATTATTATTATTATTATTTGGGGCTTAGTCAGACCTTTCAGGATGCTGGCCTTCCACTGGCTCAAAAGTAGTTCCGATTCAGGGTCCCCATTGGTATAAAAGGGGAGATGGTCTCCGATTAGCGCTTAGTACAGTGCTAAGTGCTTTGTACAGTGCTCTGCACACAGTAAGCACTCAATAAATACAATTGATGATTCTTGGTTTGAAATGTTGGTCAAGTACTCGGACCTCATTAAAAATAGGCACTAGGTGAAAAGGAGAGATTATGTGGGTGGAAATTAGTGAAGCAGCATGGCCTAGTGGAAAGAGCACAGGTCTGGGAATCAGAGGACCTGGGTTTTAATCCCACCTCTGCCACTTGTCTGTTGTGTGACCTTGGGCAAGTCAGTTCACTTCTCTGGGCCTCAGTTCCCTCATGTGCAAAATGGGTATTCCATACTTACTCTCCCTTCTGCTTAGACTGTGAGCCCCAGATGGGCTTTGATTATCTCATTTCTAACCCAGCGCTTAGTACAGTGCTTGGCACATAGTAATAATAATAATAATGGCATTTATTAAGCGCTTACTATGTGCAAAGCACTGTTCTAAGCGCTGCGGAGGTTACAAGGTGATCAGGTTGTCCCACGGGGGGCTCACAGTCTTCACCCCCATTTTACAGATGAGGTCACTGAGGCACAGAGAAGTGAAGTGACTTGCCCAAAGTCACACAGCTGACTATTGGCGGAGCCGGGATTTGAACCCATGATCCCTGACTCCAAAGCCCGTGTGCTCTTTCCACTGAACCACGCTGCGCCTTTTCACAAATACTATTGTTATCATGGTTGTTATTGTTGTTGTTCTCTGTGCCTCAGTTACCTCATCTATAAAATGGAGATTAAGACTGTGAACCTTATGTTGGACAGGGATGGTGTCCAACCTGATTATCCTGTATCTACCCCAATGCTTAGTACAGAGCCTGGCACATGTTAAGCGCTTAACAAATGCCATTAAAAAAAGGAGGCTTTGTTTGTAAACTAAGTCCCACTGGTTCCCTTGTGAGATAGCTCAATTTCAGTTGGGATGATGTGTCACCCAAGGTTCTTTCGAAATGCAGCTCTGCCCACCCCAGGTACCCATTTAGCAGACTTTGCACTTCATTTCAAAGGACGGGCCTCTTTTCTGCGCCTTGTTGCCACCCCCCAGTCTTTCCTTCCCTGATGGGGAGATGCAGTTGACATGTTGATCGTCCCAGTAGGAACGTAGGCCGATGATTGTGCTCACATCTGGAAGGGTATTTTTCCTTCCTCGGATGCTCTTCCCAGTGTTTTGTTCCTTGTCTCTTTTCCTTTTTTCTTCCAGTCGGTGTGACGCATCAGCCCTTTGTAGCTGTTCATTTATATTTTAGCATGTATTGAAGGCTTCAGGAGATCATCTGCCACCACTCTGCTGCTTTGAACCGGCAAATCCCTCTATTTCTTGCCTCGAGAAATCCAAATGACTTCCAACTTTGTTCTTAGTCCTGTTGGACCACCCTCTCTCTCCTAGGGCAGCTAGTTTCATCTCTTGCATTTCTTTACAGGTGGACAAAAGGGGCCGTGGAAATCATCATCATCATCAATCGTATTTATTGAGCGCTTCCTGTGTGCAGAGCACTGTACTAAGCGCTTGGGAAGTACAAGTTGGCAACATATAGAGACAGTCCCTACCCAACAGTGGGCTCACAGTCTAGAAGCTCTCAGTCTTAGTCTCCTCTTGTTTTCATTAAGCTCAGTGCCCTGAGGAGTTCAGAGAGTTTTTCCGGGTGCCGTCTCATCCGTCCTCACGGCAGCCCTGGAAAATGGGTAGGGGGCCGGGTTTGTTCTTTTCTTTTAATGAAGGGGGAAACCCCAGGCCCAACGGGCACAGCTCTTAGGGCTGCCATTGGGAACACTTCCATTTCCCAGGCCACTGTCTCTCTGTCCTATATTTACACCCGCATTTTCAGAAAGGGGAAGGAAGATGCAGAGCTGGGCTAAAGGCCAAGCGGTGTATCAGATTCAGGAGTGGAACCCGCCTCCCCCGTTCCTCGGGCACCAGTCCAGGACCCCTCTTGCAGAGGAAACCAGGACTCAATCAATCAATCAATCGTATTTATTGAGTGCTTACTATGTGCAGAGCACTGTACTAAGCGCTTGGGAAGTACAAATTGGCATCACATAGAGACAGTCCCTACCCAACAGTGGGCTCACAGTCTAAAAGGGGGAGACAGAGAACAGAACCAAACATACCAACAAAATAAAATAAGTAGGATAGAAATGTACAAGTAAAATAAATAAATAAATAAATAGAGTAATAAATATGTACAACCATATATACATGGTTGTATATATGTTCTCGGTAGAGAAGCAGCGTGGCTCAGTGGGAAGAGCCCGGGCTTTGGAGTCGGAGGTCATGGGTTCAGCCCCCGGCTCCGCCAGTTGTCAGCTGTGTGACTTTGGGCAAGTCACTTCACTTCTCTGGGCCTCAGTTCCCTTATCTGGAAAATGGGGATTATGACTGTGAGCCCCCAGTGGGACAACCTGATCACCTTGTAACTTCCCCAGCGCTTAGAACAGTGCTTTGCACATGGTAAGCGCTTAATAAATGCCATTATTATTATTATTACTCTTTGGCCACAGAGGTTGAGTTGGAGAAGGCTGAAGGCCGAAAGGGAAGGGCTTGGGACCTGCTTCTTGGCTCCTTACTGAAGGCCCATCTCCTCCCAGAGGCCTTCCCTTCTTTCCTCTTCTCCCCCTCCCTTCTACGTCTCCCCGACTTGCTGCCTTCATTCATCCCCCTCCCAGCCCACATCACTCATGTCCATAGCTGTCATTTATTTCTTTTTATTAATTTATTAATAAAAGTATTTTATTAATAAATACAAGTATTTTATTTGTACATATCTATTCTATTCATTTTATTTTGTTAGTATGTTTGGTTTTGTTCTCTGTCTCCCCTTTTTAGACTGTGAGCCCACTGTTGGGTAGGGACTGTATATGTTGCCAATTTGTACTTCCCAAGCGCTTAGTACGGTGCTCTGCACATAGTAAGCGCTCAATAAATGTGATTGATGATGATTATTCATCCCCCTCCCAGCCCACATCACTCATGTCCATAGCTGTCATTTATTTATTTTTATTAATTTATTAATAAAACTATTTTATTAATAAATACAAGTATTTTACTTGTACATATCTATTCTATTTATTTTATTTTGTTTGGTTTTGTTCTCTGTCTCCCCCTTTTAGACTGTGAGCCCACTGTTGGGTAGGGACTGTCTCTATATGTTGCCAATTTGTACTTCCCAAGCGCTTAGTACAGTGCTCTGCACACAGTAAGCGCTCAATAAATACGATTGATGATGATGATTAATTTTATTAATTAATTTATTTATTTATTAACTATTTATTAAGCTTAGACTGTAAGCTTGTTGTGGGCAGGGAGTGTGTCTACTTTTTATATTGACCCCTCTCAAGCGCTTAGTACAGTGTTCTGCACACAGTAAGAACTCAAGAAATAGGATTGACTGACTCCTGCCCCTCTGAAGATTAATAATGAAAGAGTATGAGGTATTCCTGAGGCTTAAGGGTAGAACAGTGGACCGACAGTCAAGAGATATTCTCAGGCTGCCTATAATAGTGATAATGATAATAATAATAACTGTTGTATTTAAGTGCTTACTAAGTGTCAAGCTCCGTACGAAGCATTCTAGACTGTGAGCCCATTGTTGGGTAGGGACCGTCTCTATATGTTGCCAACTTGTACTTCCCAAGCGCTTAGTACAGTGCTCTGCACACAGTAAGCGCTCAATAAATACGATTGAATGAATGAATTGGGGAAGATACAAAATCATCAGGTCCCACGTGGGGCTCAGTCTAAGTAGGAGGGAGGGCAGGTATCGAATCCCCATTTTTTTTTAATGGTATTTATTAAGCGCTTACTACGTGCAAAGCACTGTTGTAAGCACTGGACCACTGTTCTAAGTACATCTAGAGAAGCAGCGTGGCTCAGTGGAAAGAGCCCGGGCTTGGGAGTCCGAGGTCATGGGTTCTAATCCTGGCTCCTCCACGTGTCTGTTGTGTGACCTTGGGCAAGTCACTTCAATTCTCTGAGCCTCAGTTCCCTCATCTGTAAAATGGGGATGAAGACTGTGAGCTCCACATAGGACAACGTGATCACCTTGTATCCCCCAGCGCTTAGAACAGTGTTTGGCACATAGTAAGCGCTTAACAAATGCCATCATTATTATTATTATTTGCAGATGAGGGAACTGAGGCACAGGGAAGTGAGTTGCCCCAGGCCACCCAGCAGGCAAGTGGCAGAGCTGGAATTAGAACCCAACTCCTGTGGCACCTTGGGCTATTTAATTTTCCTCCGCTTTAGTTCAGCGTCTCTGAAATAATGGTGGGGCTGCTTTTGCCCTCCAGTGCACATCGCAGACAGGGATGATTTGTAGTAACTGTGGTACTTGTTAAGCTCGCACCAGGTGCCCAGCCCTGCACACAGCTCTGGGGTAGATACAGGATAATTGGGTTGGCCACTGTTCCGTGTCCCACACGGGGTTCACAGTCTAAGAAAGCAGGAGAGCGGGGATCGAATCCACATTTTATAAATGGGGACACTGAGGCCCAGAGAAGTGAAGTGACTTGCCCAAGGTCACCCAGCTGGCAAGTGGCGGGGCTGGGAATAGAAGCCAAGTTTTAGACTGTGAGCCCACTGTTGGGTAGGGACTGTCTCTATGTGTTGCCAATTTGTACTTCCCAAGCGCTTAGTACAGTGCTCTGCACATACTAAGCGCTCAATAAATACGATTGATTGATTGATTGATTGATTGCTTTGAAGTACAGAGAGGGAAGTGCCGTGTGGTGAAAAAACTTATTCCTTATAAACCGTTTATTCCATGTCTTACTAACTAGAGCATGCAAAGCCCATGGGATTCCCTCCTCCCCTCCTCTAGACAGTAAGCTCACCGTGGGCAGGGAATGTGTATCTTATATTGTTATGTTGCAGTAATAATAATGATGGTATTTGTTAAGCGCTTAGTACGTGCGAAGCACTGTTCTAAGCGCTGGGGTGGTTACAGGGTGATCAGGGTGTCCCACGGGGGGAGCTCCCAGTTTTAATCTCCATTTTACAGGTGAGGTAACTGAGGCACAGAAAAGTAAAGTGACTTGCCCAAAGTCACACAGCTGGGAATTGGCGGAGCGGAATTTGAACCCATGACCTATGACTCCAAAGCCCGGGCTCTTTCCACTGAGCCACGCTGCTTCTATCACTGTAGTTGTTTTTGTGTTTTGTTTTTTTTTTCCTTGTACGGCATTTAAGTGCTTAAGTGTTCCCCCTCTTCCCCCCCCCCACGTGTTACCTCCTTCCCCACCCCACAGCACCTGTATATATGTATATATGTTTGTATACTCTATTTGTACATATTTATTCTATTTATTTGATTTTGTTAATATGTTTTGTTTTGTTGTCCGTCTCCCCCTTCTAGACTGTGAGCCCGCTGTTGGGTAGGGACCGTCTCTATATGTTGCCAAGTTGGACTTCCCAAGCGCTTAGTACAGTGCTCTGCACACAGTAAGCGTTCAATAAATACGATTGAATGAATGAATGAATGAATGAATGTGTCAGGCACTGTAGTAATTGCTGGGGTAGATACTAGCAAATCAGGTTGGACATAATCAATCAATCAATCAACCAATTGTATTTATGTCTCTATGTGATGCCAATTTGTACTTCCCAAGTGCTTAGTACAGTGCTCTGCACATAGTAAGCGCTCAATAAATACGATTGATTGATTGATTGATTAAAAGTGGGAGACATAGTCCCTGTCCTGCATGGGACTCACAGTCTTAATCCCCTTTTTTACAGGTGGGGTAACTGAGGCACAGATAAGATTATTTATGGTTGTACATATTTATTACTCTATTTATTTATTTTACTTGTACATTTCTTTCCTACTTATTTTATTTTGTTGGTATGTTTGGTTCTTCTCTGTCTCCCCCTTTTAGACTGTGAGCCCACTGTTGGGTAGGGACTGTCTCTATGTGATGCCAATTTGTACTTCCCAAGCGCTTAGTACAGTGCTCTGCACATAGTAAGCGCTCAATAAATACGATTGATTGATTGATTGATTGATAAGTGAAGCGACTTGCCCAGGGTCTTCCGGTAGGGTCCAGATGGGCATAGGATTGAGGGATATCTCTCTGGAGCTCAGGAGAGCAAGGCTGATAAAACGTTATCGTCTTTAATAAGAATCCCCGGAGGCCCGAGTTTTCTCAGCGGGCACATCGGTGTGGGCACACGGGCTCTGTGCCCTCCCTGTCTCTCTGCCCTTCCACCTGACGGAATGGGAAGGCCAAGCTGAGCAACGGGGGCCAAGATCCTGTTTCCACGTCCTGCCCGCTTGCGTGAGCGGAAGAGACGGGCAAAGTCCCCCGCCACTAAACCACAGTCGTGTTTTGCACCAGTTGGCTCGACGGCACCCGTGATTCTACTCACCCCCACCTCTTGCCTGGGGAAGCGGTGTGGCTTAGTGGAAAGAGCCCGGGCTTTGGAGTCAGAGGTCAATCAATCAATCAATGTCGTATTTATTGAGCGCTTACTGTGTGCAGAGCACTGTACTAAGCACTTGGGAAATAGTAGTTGGCAACATGTTGAGACGGTCCCTACCCAACAGTGGGCTCACAGTCTAGAAGGGGGAGACAGAGAACAAAACAAAACATTAACAAAATAAAATAAATAGAATAGATATGTACAAGTAAAATAAATAAATAGAGTAATAAATATGTGCAAACATGTATACATATATACAGGTGCTGTGGGGATGGGAAGGAGGTAAGGCAGGGGGAATGGAGTCATGAGTTCAAATGCCAGCCCCTCCACTTGTCAGCTGGGTGACTTTGGGCAAGTCACTTCACTTCTCTGGGCCTCAGTTACCTCATCTGTAAAATGGGGATGAAGACTGTGAGCCCCCCGTGGGACAACCTGGCCGCTTGTCAGCTGGGTGACTTCGGGCAAGTCGCTTCATTCATTCATTCATTCATTCATTCAATCGTATTTATTGAGCGCTTATGGTGTGCAGAGCACTGGACTAAGCGCTTGGGAAGTACAAGTTGGCAACATATAGAGACAGTCCCTACCCAACAGTGGGCTCACAGTCTAGAAGGGGGAGACAGAGAACAAAACACATATTAACAAAATAAAATAAATAGAATAGATATGTACAAGTAAAATAAATAGAGTAATAAATATGTACAAACATATATACAGGTGCTGTGGGGAAGGGAAGGAGGTAAGATGGGGGGAATGGAGTCATGAGTTCAAATGCCAGCCCCGCCACTTGTCAGCTGGGTGACTTTGGGCACTTCACTTCTCTGGGCCTCAGTTACCTCATCTGTAAAATGGGGATGAAGACTGTGAGCCCCACGTGGGACAATCTGGCCACTTGTCAGCTGGGTGACTTCGGGCAAGTCACTTCATTCATTCATTCAGTTGTATTTATTGAGAGCTTACTGTATGCAGAGCACTGTACTAAGCGCTTGGGAAGTACAATTTGGCAACATCTAGAGACGGTCCCTACCCAACAGTGGGCTCACAGTCTAGAAGGGGGAGACAGAGAACAAAACAAACCATATTAACAGAATAAAATAAATAGAATAAATATGTACAAGTAAAATAAATAGAGTAATAAATACATACAAACATATATACATATATACAGGTGCTGTGGGGAAGGGAAGGAGGTAAGGCTTGGGGGGAGGAGGGGGGAGGAGGGGGAGAGGAAGGAAGGGGCTCAGTCTGAGGCTCACTTCATCATCATCATCAGTCGTATTTATTGAGCGCTTACTGTGTGCAGAGCACTGTACTAAGCACTTGGGAAGTACAAGTTGGCAACATAAAGAGACAGTCCCTACCCAACAGTGGGCTCACAGTCTTTTCTGGGCCTCAGTTACCTCATCTGTAAAATGGGGATGAAGACTGTGAGCCCCCCATGGGACAACCAGATCACCTTGTGACCTCCCCAGTGCTTAGAACAGTGCTTTGCACATAGTAAGCACTTAATAAATGCCATTATTATTATTATTATTATTATTATTATTATTACTCTTACCTCTGACCCAGTGGCCGGAAGAGCAGTCGAGCCTTGCCCCCGCCCAAGCGGGACAGACTCTGGAGAGGAGGACCCAAGAATTGAAAGAGTCACCGAACCTCCAGCCGACTCTCTTTGGGGTTTTCCTTTTGATAATGGGTGGCGGCCTTTAAAATCACAAGCTGCTGCCGCGAAGTTTGGTTTTCTCCACTATCACAGGAAAGATCTGGAACTGAACTCTGTCTTTGCAGTACAAAATAAAAGCCTTGGAGGAACTTCTTGACTTTTTAATTTTTTTTTAAAGATTAAAGCTATAGGGTTGAGTCAGAGCCTCGGGTCTCGAGTGTAGATTGAGAGCCCCAAGACCTGATCACCTAGCCCCTTCCTTCCTCTCCCCCTCATCCCCCTCTCCATCCCCCCCATCTTACCTCCTTCCCTTCCCCACAGCACCTGTATATATGTATATATGTTTGTACACATTTATTACTCTATTTATTTATTTATTTTACTTGTACATAGCTATTCTATTTATTTTATTTTGTTAGTATGTTTGGTTTTGTTCTCTGTCTCCCCCTTTTAGACTGTGAGCCCACTGTTGGGTAGGGACCGTCTCTATATGTTGCCAATTTGTACTTCCCAAGCGCTTAGTACAGTGCTCTGCACATAGTAAGCGCTCAATAAATACGATTGATGATGAGGATGATTTTCTGTCTGGGCGGATATTGTGCGAGATCTTGGGACAGTCACTTCCCCTCTCACTGCGTGGTTCCCTCTCCATAAAGTAAACAGAAAACTGAGCTGGGAGAGCGTTTTCAAGTAATGCCATTCTGGGCTAGTCCCGTATTCCTTTTTTGACAGTGACAATAAAGGGTACTTGGGGCAACAGTGCTTTGCACATAGTAAGCGCTTAACAAATACCAGCATTATTATTAACACCGTGATGATTGCCTTCCTTGCGGTCCATGGCTGAGGTTAGGAGTGTTCTAACGATTTAGGGAAGCAGTGTGGCTCAGTGGAAAGAGCCAAAGAGTGGCTTTGGAGTCAGAGGTCATGGGTTCAAATCCTGGCTCCGCCAATTCATTCATCCAATCGTATTTATTAAGCGCTTACTGCGTGTAGGGCACTGTACCAAGCGCTTGGGAAGTACAAGTCGGCAACCTATAGAAACGGTCCCTACCCAACAACGGGCTCACAGTCTAGAAGGGGGAGATGGACAACAAAACAAAACATGTAGACAAGTGTCAAAATCGTCAGAACAAATATAATTATAGCCATATGCACATCATTATCAAACTAGAATAGTAAATATGTACAAGTAAAATAAATAGAGTGATAAATCTGTACAAATATATACAAGTGTTGTGGGGAGGGGAAGGAGCTAGGGTGGGGGGGATGGGGAGGAGGAGAGGAAAAAGGGGGCTCATTCATCAGCTGTGTGACTTTGGGCAAGTCACTTAACTCTTCTGTGCTTCAGTTACCTCATCTGTAAAATGGGGATTAAGACTGTGAGCCCCCCGTGGGACAAACCTCATCACCTTGTAACCTTCCCAGCACTTAGAACAGTGCTTTGCACATAGTAAGTGCTTAATTAATGCCATTATTATTATTATTATTATCATTATCATTAACTCCTCTGTGCTTGTTACCTCATCTGTAAAATGGGGATTAAGACTGTGAGCCCCCCATGGAGCAGCCTGATCACCTTGTAACCTCCCCAGAGCTTAGAATAGTGCTTTGCACATAGTAAGCACTTAATAAATGCCATCATTATTATTATTATTATTTCTATGCCGTCAGATATCTCCTGGACCTTTACAGCCATGTCTTTAAACCTTTTTTGAACCTCCTTCCATTTCAAATGTTCCTCTCTAATTGTGCCTCTTTCCCTATTAACCCATTTTGGACCCCTCATCTAGGCCTGTATTTAAACCCTTCTTGAGCTCCTTCCCTGTAGACTGTAAGCTCCTTGTGGGCAGGGAATGGGAAAGCATCTGTCAGCTCTGTTGTATTGGACTCTTCTAAACTCATAATACAGTGCCGTACACACTTACGTTGAGTAAGTGCTCAATACAGATCATTGATGGATAAATATTTTCTGCCTTGACAACTTCCCTGATGGTAAAGAATGACAGTGCTGTACACACTTACATTAAGTGCTCAGTACATATCATTGATGGATAAATATTTTCTGCCTTGACAACTTCCCTGATGGTAAAGAATGACAGTGTCGTACACACTTACATTAAGTGCTCAGTACATATCATTGATGGATAAATATTTCTGCCTTGACAACTTCCCTGGTGGTAAAGAATGACATACTTATTCCCTGCTTTGAGAAGTGGCACGTTCCTTTTTGTTTGCCTTGAAGCGTCCATCTCCAGGCTTCATTGGGAACAGTCTAGTCCCAGTGGTATTGGACTGGGAGCCCGTTGTTGGGTAGGGACCGTCTCCATATGTTGCCGACTTGGACTTCCCAAGCGCTTACTACAGTGTTCTGCACACAGTAAGTGCTCAACATATACAATTGAATGAATGAATGGTGCACAGCGATTCCTTGTTGGCCGCGACTACCTACCTTGCGTGATTTTTTGGGCTTCATTCTAATCCCAGCTCTGCCACTTGTGTGCTCTGTGACCTTGGGCAAGCCACTTAACTTCTCCGGGCCTCAGTTATCTTGTAAAATGAGGATTAAGACTGTGAGCCCCACGTGGGACAACCTGATTACCCTGTACTTAGAACAGTGGTTGGCACATATTAAACGCTTAATGCCATAATTATTATTGTTATTATTATCACCCCTTCTCAGGAGTTGTCTTTCCAGGCCAAAGAGTCCTCACCTTTTCAGTCTCATTTGGACTTGCGGGCATAACCGGTGATTTTCGAATGCGATTTGGGTCGGAGGGCCGGCCTTCGGTTCAGAGGTGAAGCTACCTCATCAGATGAGGTCGGTTCTATGGGGGTCACTGTCACGCTGAGATTCGGTTGCACGCTCTGGCTGTGAAAATGCAGTCGGGCCTCATCTCTGACCCCTTGACTTGTGAGAGGGGCCATTATTCAGACGCCGATGGCTAAGAGGAGAAGGCCTATGCTACCTCCAACAAAGTGTGCACTGGTGTTGTTTACTCAGTAGTGACTGTGGTTTGCACCGAGCTATCCGCACAATCAGTCAGTGGGCCACACACTGTTTCCTAGTCCCTCCAGTGCCCAGTGGTACGCACTGGGATACGGTTGGTAGGGTGAATTGGAGCATCATCATCATCATCAATTGTATTTATTGAGCGCTTACTATGTGCAGAGCACTGTACTAAGAGCTTGGGAAGTACAAATTGGCAACATATAGAGACAGTCCCTACCCAACAGTGGGCTCACAGTCTAAAAGGGGGAGACAGACCCCCTTGGACCCAGAATAGAATATTGTTGAGACTTCTGCAGTGGCTGCAGACTTTCCTTTCCCTAACCCATTTCACCGCATCTCTGAGTCTGGTACTCTGAGACTTGTTTATTTGTATCGATGTCTGTTTATTTGTATTTATGTCTGTCTCCCCACCCTCTAGACTTGAGCTCGTTTGGGCAGGGATTGTCTGTTTGTTGTTGTATTGTACCTTCCCAAGCGCTTAGTACAGTGCTCTGCACACAGTAGGTGCTTAGTAATACAATTGAATGAATGAATTTGGAGGACTAGGGGAAAATAGTGAGTTGCGTATAATGAGAGGTGCTTTCGCCAGGCAGAATCTTAAACGGGTTTCCAGCAGAATCTTATGGCAACCCTCTTGTCCGTAGTTTGTGAGCATTGCCGTGGGAATCAATCGATCATATTTATTGAGCGCTTACTGTGTGCCGAGCACTGTACTAAGCGCTTGGGAAGTACAAGTTGGCAACATATAGAGACAGTCCCTACCCAACAGTGGGCTCACAGTTGCAACCGTTCTCTGAGTCTTGGAAATGGACATGAAACAGTTGCAGATGGGTTCACAGTGAGGAGCTAATGATCCCTGGTTAGGGTCAAACAAGGCAGACAGTAGGAAACAAGTTTCTGAAGGCTTTTCCATCTTGTATTCATTCCCTTCTTGGAGTTCATCTGGTGTTACAGAGCCCACATACCATTTCAGTTGTCTTTCAGCCATCTTCTTTAATAATAATAATGATGGCATTTGTTAAGCGCCTACTATGTGCAAAGCACTGTTCGAAGCGCCGGGGAGGATACAAGGTAAGCGGGTTGTCCCACATGGGGCTCACAGTCTTCACCCCCATTTTACAGATGAGGTAACTGAGGCTCAGAGAAGTTAGGTGACTTGCCCAAGGTCACACAGCAGACATGTGGCAGAGCTGGGATTCGAACCCATGACCTCTGACTCCAAAGCCCGGGCTCTTTCCACTGAGCCACGCTGCTTCTCTACCCCTTATTCACCGTTGAAACAGTGGTTGTCCCAGGGCCATTTCGTGAGGGTTTTCAAGAACAAAACTACTGGGTTGGAGCTAGAAGGCCTATGTCAGGATCTCTGCGGGCTAAATAGTAAAATCCTGGAGGGCAGGGATTATGTCTTCTAATCTCTCAGGGCTCTGCACACAATAAACCCTCATAAATACTATTGATTGTGAGGAAGATAAAAGTGTCTATAAAGTTCCTTAGGTAGCGGAAAGCAAACACAGTGGAGATAAAGATGTGGTTTCACTAAAAAGTTCTTAAATTTAAGGGATCCTTGGTGATTCTAAAAGCCCAAGTGAGTGTTTCTGGATTTTAATTTTGTTTGTGCTTCTTCTGCCTATAAACTTCCTCAGGTTAAGGAAAATGGTTCATGCCCTTACCTTAGGACAGTTGATACCTTTCATTTTGTGAGTGATGTCACTGCCATTTTGTCTTCCTTTCCCCTTTTAACTGTAAGAGGGACAGCAATAACCTTATTAAGCCATGTCCCTTATCACAGTCCATTAATTCTGGCGATTGATTTCCTTCAGGGCCGGCCTGTCGTCAAACAGGTTTTTGGATTGCCTTGAGAATGATTTATGGAGTCCTAAAAGTAGAGGAATCGACTAGGACAGAGGACTTTTTGATAGGCTTCTTGCTAGCAAGGATGCATTAAGTCACGGGCATAGAGGTGGGCGGAAACCTAAGTGGAAGGGATCCAAGAACCTAAGGGAAGGGAGGAGAAAAGTCAACGATTTATTAAGAAAATGAATTTTCAGAAAGCAGGTATGAGCTGGCTTACATTATCCACCGGTCAGTGCTGTTTATTGAGTGCTGACTTTGTGCAAAGTACTAAACACCTGGGAGAGTGCTGTTGAACGTGTTCCCTGCCAATAACGAGCTTCTTCCAGTCTAGGGAATATGGTTGTTATATTGTATTTTCCCAAGTGAGTAGTTCAGTGCTCTGCACATAGTAAGCACTCAATAAATATGATTGACTGACTAGAGGGGCCTTCAGAAGCAGGAAAAGCCCTGAAGGGAAGAAAGCTGTAATAATAATAATGGCATTTATTAAGCGCAATGTGCAAAGCTCTGTTCTAAGCGCTGGGAAGGTTACAAGGTGAGCAGGTTGTCCCACGGGGGCTCACAGTCTTAATCCCCATTTTACAGATGAGGTAACTGAGGCCCAGAGAACTTAAGTGACTTGTCCAAAGTCACACAGCTGACAATTGGTGGAGCTGGGATTTGAACCTGTGACCTCTGACTCCAAAGCCCGGGCTCTTTTCCACTGAGCCACGCTGCTTCTCTATTGTACTTGCATTGTACTTTCCCAAGTGAGTAGTTCAGTGCTCTGCACATAGTAAGCACTCAATAAATATGATTGACTGACTAGAGGGGCCTTCAGGAGCAGGAAAAGCCCTGAAGGGAAGAAAGCTGTAATAATAATAATGGCATTTAATAAGCTCAATGTGCAAAGCTCTGTTCTAAGCGCTGGGAAGGTTATAAGGTGAGCAGGTTGTCCCACGGGAGCTCACAGTCTTAATCCCCATTATCCAGATGAGGTAACTGAGGCCCAGAGAAGTTAAGTGACTTGCCCAAAGTCACACAGCTGACAATTGGTGGAGCTGGGATTTGAACCCGTGACCTCTGACTCCAAAGCCCGGGCTCTTTTCCTCTGAGCCACGCTTCTTCTCTGTTGTACTTGTATTGTACTTTCCCAAGTGAGTAGTACAGTGCTCTGCACATAGTAAGCACTCAATAAATATGATTGACTGACTAGAGGGGTCTTCAGGGGCAGGAGAAGCCCTGATGGGAAGAAAGCTGTAATAATAATAATAATAATAGTGATGGCATTTATTAAGCACTTACTATGTGCAATGCCCTGTTCTAAGTGCTGGGGAGGTTACAAGGTGAGCAGGTTGTCCCACGGGGGGCTCACAGTCTTAATCCCCATTTGACAGATGAGGTAACTGAGGCCCAGAGAAGTTAAGTGACTTGCCCAAAGTCACACAGCTGACAGTTGGCGGAGCCGGGATTTGAACCCATGACCCCTGACTCCAAAGCCCGTGCTCTTCCCACTGAGCCACGCTGCTGTAACAGAACCAGTTGTTGCACAGGAATGATAATAATAATAATGATGGCATTTATTAAGCGCTTACTATGCACAAAGCACTGTTCTAAGCCCTTGGAAGACAGTTCATTCATTCAATCGTATTTATTATAATTATAATAATAATAATGGCATTTATTAAGTGCTTAGTATGTGCAAAGCACTGTTCTAAGCGCTGGGAAGGTTACACGGTAATCAGGTTGTCCCATATGGGGCTCACAGTCTTCATCCCCAGTTTTACAGGTGAGGTAACTGAGGCACAGAGAAGTTAAGTGGCTTGCCCAAGGTCACACAGCTGACAAGTGGCGGAGCTGGGATTTGAACCCTTGACCTCTGACTCCAAAGCCCGTGCCCTTTCCACTGAGCCACGCTGCTGTAACAGAGCCAGTTGTTGCACAGGAAGACAGTTCATTCATTCAGTCGTATTTATTGAGCACTTACTGTGTGCCAAGCAGTTACTCAGGCCCAGGAGCAAAACATGCCAGCTTTTAGGAAGGGCGAGAAAGGTGGCAAGATTTTTAAATTGATTAAAGCCAGAACGACACAGAAGTGTGAAAGGCAAATGGGGAAGCCACGGAGGGAGGAAAATTAAGCTTAAAGGCTCTGAAGTTCACTTTAGAATCAATCAATCAATCAGCCGTATTTATTGAGCGCTTACTGTGTGCAGAGCACTGTACTAAGCGCTTGGGAAGTACAAGTTATGTCCGCACCCGCTTCAGTGAGAGTATAAGGAAATAGCCTGATTTGAGAGGAGAGTGACTGGCAAAGCTCAAAAGGCAGTGCCCTTGAGCAGAAGAGACAAAAGGTAAAACCTGAATATTAAGCCCAGGAAGTCTAGAGAAAACACCGCCTTCTCTGCTACCCCGGAAAGGGAAGTTGATGGCTAATGAGGTGATGAAAAGGAGACCGTCTTTTAATGTGTGTTTTCACTTCTGACACGCTATTGTAGGTCTAAATACGGGAACAGTCGAGAAAGTCAAGGCCGACTTGCATTAGAAGGTTGGAACATTAAGCTAGAATGGGAAATTACTATTCTATTTATTTTACTTTGTTAATATGGTTTGCGTTGTTGTCTGTCTCCCCCTTCTAGACTGTGAGTCTGTTGTTGGGTAGGGACCGTCTCTATATGTTGCCAACTTGTACATCTCAAGCGCTTAGTTCAGTGCTCTGCAATCAATCAATCAATCAATCAATCAATCGCATTTATTGAGTGCTTACTGTGTGCAGAGCACTGTACTACAATCAATCAGTCAATCAATCATATTTATTGAGCGCTTACTAGGTGCAGAGCACTGTACTAAGTGCTTGGGAAGTACAAATTGGCAACATATAGAGACAGTCCCTACCCAACATTGGGCTCACAGTCTAAAAGGGGGAGACAGAGAACAAAACCAAACATACTAACAAAATAAAATAAATAGAATAGATATGTACAAGTAAAATAAATAAATAGAGTAATAAATATGTCCAAACATATATACATATATATATATAGGTGCTGAGGGGAAGGGAAGGAGGTAAGATCATCATCATCAATCGTATTTATTGAGCACTTACTGTGTGCAGAGCACTGCACTAAGCGCTTGGGATGTACAAGTTGGCAACATATAGAGACAGTCCCTACCCAACAGTGGGCTGAGGAGGTAAGATGGGGGGGATGGAGAGGAGGACGAGGGGGAGAGGAAGGAAGGGGCTCAGTCTGGGAAGGCCTCCTGGAGGAGGTGAGCTCTCAGTAAGGTCTTGAAGGAAGGAAGAGAGTAAGTGCTTAATAAGTACGATTGAATGAATGAATGAATACCATCTCAAAACGGTTCAGATTGCAGCCGCACAAAGCCACACAGCCTCGGTTACTTCCCTGCCAAGAGACGTGGGAGAAGCCCCCCTCCCCAAGCCCCCCACTGCACCCCGTCTGGGGTGCGACCAAATCACTGGGAAATCAAGGCTGCTGTCCCTGTGGGCCCCTTCAGCCATAATCTGCTTTGCTCTTCCTGTTTTACTGTGACCCTCCTTTTCTGTTGTTGTTTTTTTAAATTACTTCAGTCTGCCTTTGGGTGTCCCTTGCTGAGCCTCCTTCACTCCCCCCAGCCCCCATTTTTAAGACCACAAGCCCCTCTGGAGCTGGGACTGCGCCTGAATTGTTTTCCCTCTACTCTTAATAAATAATAAATAATAATGGCATTTGTTAAGCGCTTACTATGTGCAAAGCACTGTTTTAAGCGCTGGGGAGGTTACAAGGTGATCACGTTGTCCCACTGGAGGCTCACAGTCTTCATCCCCATTTAGGGAACTGAGGCCCAGAGAAGTGAAGTGACTTGCCCAGAGTCACCCAGCTGACAATTGGCGGGGCCGGGATTTGAACCCATGGCTCTCACACCTCAAGTGGTACTGACTGGCGGGCAACGCCGCGGCCATCGTTTCCAGGGGAGTTTCTCTTCTACTCTACAATATAACCAAGTTAGAAGACAGGTTCTCAGGGCTCCTTGTGAGCAGGGGACGTGTCTACCGTCCGTTGCGTTGCATAATAATAATAATGACAGCACTTATTAAGTGCTTACTATGTGCAAAGCACTGTTCTAAGCGCTGGGGAGGTAACAAGGTGATCAGGTTGTCCCACGTGGGGCTCACCGTCTTATCCCCTTATCCCTTAGTACAGTGCTCTGCACATAATAAGCGCTCAATAAATACAATTGATGATGATGATGATCCCCATTTTACAGATGGGGGAACTGAGGTGCAGAAAAGTGAAGTGACTTGCCCAAAGTCACAAAGCAGACATGTGGCGGAGCTGGGATTAGAACCCGTGACCTCTGGCTCCCAAGCCCGCGCTCTTTCCACTGAGTCACACTGCTTCTCTGTGATGATGTCAGGTCCTCCTTCGAGGGACTGAAAACCTTTTGGGCTCACGCCTTCATTCGTTTCTTGGATTTAATAATAATAGTAATAATGATGGCATTTATTAAGCACTTACTATGTGCAAAGCACTGTTCTAAGCGCTTAGGGAGGTTACAAGGTGATCAGTTTGTCCCCCGGGGGGCTCACAGTCATCCCCATTTTCCAGATGAGGGAACGGAGGCCCAGAGAAGTGAAGTGACTTGCCCGGAGTCACACAGCTGGGAATTGGCGGAGCCGGGATTTGAACCCGTGACCTCTGACTCCAAAGCCTGTGCTCTCTCCACTGGGCTACGCACACAATCAATCAATCAATCAATCAATCGTATTTATTGAGCGCTTACTGTGTGCAGAGCACTGTACTAAGCGCTTGGGAAGTACAAGTTGGCAACATCTAGAGACGGTCCCTACCCAACAGTGGGCTCACAGTCTAGAAATGCCTCAGTTCCCTCATCAGTGGAATGGGGATTCAGACTGTGAGCCCTGCGTGGGACAGGGACTGTTCAAACCCAAGTATCTTGCATCTCGATATCTATCTAGAGAAGCGGCGTGGCTCAGTGGAAAGAGCATGGGCTTTGGAGTCAGAAGTCATGGGTTCGAATCCCGGCTCCGCCACATGTCTGCTGTGTGACCTTGGGCAAGTCGCTTAACTTCTCGGAGCCTCAGTTCTCTCATCTGTAAAATGGGGATGAAGACTGTGAGCCCCCCGTGGGACAACCTGATCACCTTGTATTCCCCCCAGTGCTTAGAACAGTGCTTTGCACATAGTAAGCGCTTAACAAATGCCATTATTATTATAATTATTATCTACCCCAGCACCTAGCCCAGAGTAAGCACTTAACAAATACCACAATTATTATTATTATCATCATCATCAATCGTATTGAGCACTTACTATGTGCAGAGCATTGTACTAAGCGCTTGGGAAGTACAAATTGGCAACATCTAGAGACGGTCCCTACCCAACAGTGGGCTCACAGTCTAGAAGGGGGAGACAGACAACAAAACCAAACATACTAACAAAATAAAATAAATAGAATAGATATGTACAAATAAAATAAATAAATAAATAGAGTAATAAATAAATAGAGTAATAAACAAATAAATAGAGTAATATTATCATTATTATTCTCTACCAATTACACACTTGGGCACCCCCATCCATCCTTAGCACTTTGGTCTATTTGGATTTACCTTACTATTTAAGCACTGACTCATTTGCAGAGCTATTTTTCCTTTCTCCTCTTCTATCCATAACTTTGGGGTCTGTCTTCCCGGCCACAGTGTAGGCCGCTTGAAGGTAGGGATTGTGTCTTTTAACTTGGAAGCAGCGTGGCTCAGTGGAAAGAGCCTGGGCTTGGGAGTCAGAGGTCCTGGGTTCAAATCTCAGCTCCGCCAACTGTCAGCTGTGTGACTTTGGGCAAGTGACTTCACTTCTCTGGGCCTCAGTTCCCTCATCTGTAAAATGGGGATTAAAACTGTGGGCCCCACATGGGACAACCTGATCACCTTGTATCCTCCCCAGCACCGCACCAGTATATATGTATAATATGTTTGTACATATTTATTACTCTATTTTACTTGTACATATTCATTCATTCATTCATTCAATCGTATTGAGCACTTACTGTGTGCAGAGCACTGTACTAGGCACTTGGGAGGTCCAAGTTGGCAACATATAGAGTTGGTCCCTACCCAACAGCGGGCGTACATATTTATTCTATTTATTTTATTTAGTCAATATGTTTTGTTTTGTTGTCTGCCTTCTAGACTGTGAGCCCACTGTTGGGTAGGGACCGTCTCTAGATGTTGCCAACTTGGGCTTCCCAAGCGCTTAGTACAGTGCTGTGCACACAGTAAGCGCTCAATAAATACGAATGAATGAATGAATGCATATAGTAAGTGCTTAACAAATGCCATCATTATTAGTAGTAGTCATAACGATAATAATAACTCTCTTGTACACTCCCAAGAATTTAGCACCCTGCTCTGCACTCAATAAATAATAATAGTGGCCGACTTGTACCTGCCAAGCGCTTAGTACAGTGCTCTGCACACAGTAAGCACTCAGTAAATACGATTGAATGAATGAATGATGAATGAATTTGTTAATGTGCAAGACACTGTACTGAACACTGGAATAGATACAAGATAATCAGGTCCCACCTGGAGCTCCCAGGTTAAGTAGGAGGGAGTTAGTGTAGTCCCGTTTTTGCGGAAGAGGGAACTGAGGCCCAGAGAAGTGAAGTGGATTGCCCAAGGTCACACAGCAGGCAAGTAGCAGACCTGGGATTAGAATGTTTGTACATATTTGTATATGTTTGTATGTATTTATTACTCTATTTGTACATATTTATTCCATTTATTTTGTTTTGTTAATATGTTTTGTTTTGTTGTCTGTCTCCCCCTTCTAGCTTGTGAGCCCGCTGTTGGGTAGGGACCGTCTCTAGATGTTGCCAACTTGTACTTCTCAAGCGCTTAGTACAGTGCTCTGCACACAGTAAGCGCTCAATAAATACGATTGAATGAATGAATGAACCCAGGTTCTCTGATTCCCAGGCCCGGACTCTTTCCACTAAGCCACACTGCTCCCCAAACACTATTCATTCATTCAATCAGTCGTATTTATTGAGTGCTTACTGTGTGCAGAGTACTGTACTGAGCGCTTGGCAAGTACAAGTCAGCAACATTGATTAGCAGTGGAGGGAGCTTTTGGGAGAGCGGATAGTGGCAAGAAATCTCAGTTTTGCTTCAGGTCCCTGCATAGTGCTTGCCCTGAAATTCCTGAATTTCCTACAGTACTCTCAGTGCAAAAGGAAAAATATTCATTCATTCATTCAATCGTATTTATTAAGCACTTACTGTGTGCAGAGCACTGTACTAAGTGCTTGGGAAGTTCAAGTTCACCCAGCAGCTGCTGCTCATTTGCCCAAACACGGTTAATAAAAGTCATCAATCATCTTCCTCCCTTCAAGGCCCTGCTGAGAGCTCCCCTCCTCCAGGAGGCCTTCCCAGACTGAGCCCCTTCCTTCCTCTCCCCCTCGTCCCCCTCTCCATCCCCCCATCTTACCTCCTACCCCACAACACCTGTATATAGGTATATATGTTTGTACATATTTATTACTCTATTTATTTTACTTGTACATATCTATTCTATTTATTTTATTTTGTTAGTATGTTTGGTTTTGTCCTCTGTCTCCCCGTTTTAGACTGTGAGCCCACTGTTGGGTAGGGACTGTCTCTATATATTGCCAATTTGTACTTCCCAAGCGCTTAGTACAGTGCTCTGCACACAGTAAGCGCTCAATAAATACGATTGATGATGATTGATGATCGGCCCAGACATCCAGGATTGCACGGGTTCTGATCCCAGCGCAGTCAAACAAACCGTGGTATTTATTGAGCGCTTACCGGGCACAGAGCACTGCGCTAAGCATTTACAAACGTGTATAATAAGAGTCGGTAGAAACGAGTCCTGCCCTCAAAGCTTAAGAGCCTTGACAAAAGATAGTCTTTGGCTAAATCATCCCCCTTTCTTAGTCACCGAGTCACTATCCTTGCTTTCTCCCTTCCCGCTCATGAGACTAAGGATGTTGTCATCCCGGTTCCTGTCTACTTCAGGATCTTGTGGGAATCAGTGAGATCATGGCCGCAAAACCCTGAGCAATTCAGAGCTAAAGTTTAATCCCCCAGCCCTAATATTTCCCAGAGGGATCTCAAACTACGCTTTATGGTGAGAGGCGAACTCTGCAGCCTGACTCAATGGAAATCAATCAATCAATCAGTCGTATTTATTGAGCGCTTACTGTGTGCAGAGCCCTGCACTAAGTGCTTGGGAAGTACAGGTTGGCAACATCTAGAGATGGTCCCTACCCAACAGTGGGCTCACAGTCTAGAAGGGGGAGACAGAGAACAAAACAAAGCATATTAACAAAATAAAATCAATCAATCAATCGTATTTATTGAGCGCTTACTGTGTGCAGAGCACTGGACGAAGCGCTTGGGAAGTACAGGTTGGCAACATATAGAGACGGTCCCTACCCAACAGTGGGCTCACAGTCTAGAAGGGGGAGACGGAGAACAAAACAAAACATATTAACAAAATAAAATCAATCTATCAATTGTGTTTATTGAGCGCTTACTGTGTGCAGAGCACTGCACTAAGCGCTTGGGAAGTACAGGTTGGCAACATCTAGAGACGGTCCCTACCCAACAGTGGGCTCACAGAGCACGGGCTTTGGAGTCAGAGGTCTTGGGTCCACCAATTGTCCGCTCAATCAATCAATCAATCAATCAATCGTATTTATTGAGCGCTTACTGTGTGCAGAGCACCGTACTAAGCGCTTGGGAAGTACAAGTTGGCAACATCTTCATTCATTCGTATTTATTGAGCGCTTACTGTGTGCAGAGCACTGTACTAAGCGCTTGGGAACTACAAATTGGCAACATCTAGAGACAGTCCCTACCCAACAGTGGGCTCACAGTCTAAAAGGGGGAGACAGAACAAAACCAAACATACCAACAAAATAAAATAAATAGAATAGATATGTACAAGTAAAATAAATAAATAAATAGAGTAATAAATATGTGCAAACATATATACATATATACAGGTGCTGTGGGGAAGGGAAGGAGGTAAGATGGGGGGGATGGAGGGGGGACGAAGCTCCCGCTTTTTAGTACATAACTAGTACTAGTACATAACTTGAGTACATAACTTTGTAATGAATAAATCATCCTGGCTCCACCAGTTGTCAGCTGTGTGACTTTGGGCAAGTCACTTCACTTCTCTGGGCCTCAGTTCCCTCATCTGTAAAATGGGGATTAAGACTGTGAGCCCCCCGTGGGACAACCTGATCACTTTGTAACCTCCCAAGCGCATAGAACAGTGCTTTGCACATAGTAAGCGCTTAATAAATGCTATCATCCTCATTATTATTATTATTATTATTATTATTATTATTATCATTATTATCATTATTATTCCCCAGCTGGAGAAATGAGTGTTCAAATTCTAGTTTGGATCTAATTAAGCTTCAGACAGGAACTAGAGTATTATTATTGTTTATGACGGGCGCTAAGCAATTTCACGTGAAGCCCTGTACTAAGTGTGGAGAATACCAGGGTGATGATGATGATGGCACCTGTAAAGTGCTTACTATGTGCAAAGCACTGTTCTAAGCACTGGGGAGGTTACAATAATAATAAGAAGAATGATGGCATTTATTAAGCGCTTACTATGTGCAAAGCACTGTTCTAAGCGCTGGGGGGGGATACAAGGCGATCAGGTTGTCCCTCGTGGGGCTCACAGTCTTAATCCCCATTTTACAGATGAGGTCACTGAGGCCCAGAGAAGACACAGCTGACAAGTGGCGGAGCCGGGATTAGAACCCACGACCTCTGGCTCCCAGGCCTGGGCTCTTTCCACTGAGCGAGCGCTTAGTACAGTGCTCTGAACACAGTAAGCGCTCAATAAATGCGATTGATTGATTGATTCCCCCACCCACAGGAGGCTCGTGATCTAAAAATAAAGAATTAATAATAATAATGGCATTTATTAAGCACTTACTATGTGCAAAGCACTGTTCTAAGCGCTGGGGAGGTTACAAGGTGATCAGGTTGTCCCTCGGGGGGGCTCACAGTCTTAGTCCCCATTTTCCAGATGAGGTAACTGAGGCCCAGAGAAGTTAATTGACTTGCCCAAAGTCACCCAGCTGACAATTGGCGGAGCCGGGGTTTGTACCCATGACCTCTGACTCCAAAGCCCGGGCTCTTTCCACTGAGCCACGCTGAAGCGCTTTCTGTGTGCCAAGCAGTGTTCTAAGCGCTGGGGAGGTTACAAGGTGATCAGGTTGTCCCTCGGAGGGGGCTCACAGTCTTAATCCCCATTTTCCAGATGAGGTAACTGAGGCCCAGAGAAGTTAATTGACTTGCCCAAAGTCACCCAGCTGACAATTGGCGGAGCCGGGATTTGAACCCATGACCTCTGACTCCAAAGCCCTGGCTGTTTCCACTGAGCCACGCCGCTCCCCTGATTTTTCAATTAGGTCATCTTTGTTTGGTCTTCCTATTTCACAGCAGTTCATCTGTCAAGCCGTTACAGGAGCTCATGTGATGATTTTTATGCCTGGCTCCCCCTTTCTCATCATCAGTCGTATTTATTGAGCGCTTACTGTGTGCAGAGCACTGTACTAAGCGCTTGGGAAGTACAAATTGGCAACGTATAGAGCTGGTCCCTACCCAACAGTGGGCTCACAGTCTAAAAGACTCCAGTTGGCTGGTCCCACCGGGGATGGGGTGGGTCTCTGCCGCCCGGATAGACCCGATAACGGGATTTGGGTTCCCAGACTGAGCCCCTTCCTTCCTCTCCCCCTCGTCCCCCTCTCCATCCCCCCATCTTACCTCCTTCCCTTCCCCACAGCACCTGTATATATGTATATATGGTTGTACATATTTATTACTCTATTTATTTATTTTACTTGTACATATCTATCTTATTTTGTTTTGTTGGTATGTTTGGTTCTGTTCTCTGTCTCCCCCTTTTAGACTGTGAGCCCACTGTTGGGTAGGGACTGTCTCTGTGTGTTGCCAATTTGTACTTCCCAAGCGCTTAGTACAGTGCTCTGCACATAGTAAGCGCTCAATAAATACGATTGATTGATTGATTGATTGATTGATTGGGATCGGAATGGCTTTTTGCACCCACCAGGTTGGCTCCCGGGCGGCCCGACAACTTGTTCGATGAGTGTGATGATGGCAGCCTTCCAGGACACACCCGGCAGGCACAGAGGGATTTGGGGCGACACTTGTGGCTCTGCCTCTCTGAGTCAGGGCTGAACAAATCCTTGCCCACGGTGTGGGAGAAGGGAGGGGGCCGAAGGTGGAAAATCCCATGAAAGGCAAAATAATAATCCCTTGTGTACTGTATTACTCTATTTATTTATTTATTTTACTTGTACATATCATCATCAATCATATTGAGCGCTTACTGTGTGCAGAGCACTGTACTAAACGCTTGGGAAGTACAAGTGGGCAACATATAGAGACAGTCCCTACCCAATAATAATAATAATTGGCATTTGTTAAGCGCTTACTATGTGCAAAGCACCGTTCTAAGCGCTGGGGAGGATACAGGGTGATCAGGTTGTCCCATGGGGGGCTCACAGTCTTAATCCCCATTTTGCAGATGACGTAACTGAGGCCCAGAGAAGTTAAGTGGCTTGCCCAAGATCACACAGCAGGCATGTGGTGGAGCTGGGATTCGAACCCATGACCTCTGACTCCAAAGCCCGTGCTCTTTCCACTGAGCCACGCTGCTTCTCTAAATAGTGGGCTCACAGTCACATATCTATTCTGTTTATTTTATTTGGTGTTCTGTATTACTCTATTTTATTTCTACATATCTATTCTAATTATTTTATTTGGTGTTCTGTATTACTCCATTTTACTTGTACATATCTATTCTATTTACTTTATTTTGTGTTCCGTATTACTCTATTTCTTTTACTTGTACATATCTATTCTATGTATTTTATTTTGTTAATATGCTTGGTTTTGTTCTCTGTCTCCCCCTTCTAGACTGAGCCCGCTGTTGGGCCGGGACCGTCTCTATATCCCAGCTCTGCCAGTTGTCAGCTGTGTGGCTTTGGGCCAGTCACTTAACTTCTCTGTGCCTCAGTTGCCTCATCTGTAAAATGGGGATTAAGACTGTGAGCCCCCCCCCCCCCCCGTGGGACAACCTGATGACCTTGTAACCTCCCCAGCACTTAGAACAGTGCTTTGCACATAGTAAGCGCTTAATAAATGCCATTATTATTACATTATTATATGTTGCCAACTTGGACTTCCCAAGCGCTTAGTACAGTGCTCTGCACACAGGAAGCGCTCAATAAATACAATTGATTGATTGATTGGTGTTCGTACCTTTGTCCTGGGAGCTGGGAACCCGTAAGATTCTGGTTTATTTTGGCACCGGCCAGGGCTGGGACCATCCTTTCCAGGTTACAGAGGGGGAACTGAGGTGCCGACGTGAGCCATAATCTGCTTTTCTCTTACTGTTTTATTGTGAACCACCTCCTTGTATCCCCCCCAAGCGCTTAGAACAGTGCTTTGCACATAGTAAGTGCTTAACAAATACTATCATTATTATTATTATTATTATCAATCAATCAATCATATTTATTGAGTGATTACTGTGTGCAGAGCACTGTGAGGACCGTGTGCTGATCCAATCAGTGGTATTTACCGAGCAGCCCTTTTTTTTTTCATAATGGTATTTGCTAAGCGCTTACTGCGTGCCAGGCACTGTACTGAGCACTAGGGTAGTTACAGAGAAGCAGCATGGCTCAGTGGAAAGAGCATGGGCTTTGGAGTCAGAGGTCGTGGGTTCAAATCCCAGCCTTGCCAACTGCCAGCTGTGTGACTTTGGCCAAGTTACTTCACTTCTCTGTGCCTCAGTCACCTCATCTGTAAAATGGGGATTAAGACTGCGAGCCCCCCATGGGACAACCTGATCACCTTGTAACCTCCGCAGCGCTTAGAACAGTGCTTTGCACATAGTAAGCGCTTAATAAATGCTATTATTATTATTATAAGCTCATCAGATCGGTCACAGTCCGTGTCCCGGAAGGAGCTTGCCGTCTTAATCCCCATTTTACAGATGAGGTCACCGAGGCCCAGAGAAGTGAAGTTACTCGACCAAGGTCACCCTGCAGAGAAGTTGGGGAAGCGGGATTAGAACCCAGGTCCTTCCAGCCCTGGCCCGGGCTCCATCCACTAGTCCGTGCTGAGTTCGAGGCACGCTAGCGAGCGCTTGGGAGAGTAGCTGCAGCAGAAAGACACACGTTCTGTCTGCCAGGCCTGTCTCGATTTGGGTCCTCGGTTTCTTAAAAAGCCGGAGAAGTCCCATTCTCATTTGGAATCAGGTTGGCTAAGAAGTCCTCTGTCCGAGGGTAATGCTGTAGTGTCTTTTTCTAGCCCCTTATTCTGAGGCTCTTATAGCATTGACAGTTCTCAGCTGAGGCTGCTTGGGACCCCGTAATCTCTTCCCAAAGCCAAAGCCATCTTAGGTACAAATTGACTAGAAGTATCTTGATGGCAAATAGAAATTTAAAGGAGCAAAGAAGGGTCTTCTCTCTTATGGAGGCTCTTATAGCATTGACAGTTCTCAGCTGAGGCTGCTTGGGACCCCGTAATCTCTTCCCAAAGCCAAAGCCATCTTAGGTACAAATTGACTAGAAGTATCTTGATGGCAAATAGAAATTTAAAGGAGCAAAGAAGGGTCTTCTCTCTTATGGAGGCTCTTATAGCATTGACAGTTCTCAGCTGAGGCTGCTTGGGACCCCGTAATCTCTTCCCAAAGCCAAAGCCGTCTTAGGTACAAATTGACGACAAGTATCTTGATGGCAAATAGAAATTTAAAGGAGCAAAGAAGGGTCTTCTCTCTTTTGGAGGCTCTTATAGCATTGACAGTTCTCAGCTGAGGCTGCTTGGGACCCCGTAATCTCTTCCCAAAGCCAAAGCCGTCTTAGGTACAAATTGACGACAAGTATCTTGATGGCAAATAGAAATTTAAAGGAGCAAAGAAGGGTCTTCTCTCTTTTGGAGGCTCTTATAGCATTGACAGTTCTCAGCTGAGGCTACTTGGGACCCCGTAATCTCTTCCCAAAGCCGTCTTAGGTACAAATTGACTAGAAGTATCTTGATGGCGAATAGAAATTTAAAGGAGCAAAGAAGGGTCTTCTCTCTTATGGAGGCTCTTATAGCATTGACAGTTCTCAGCTGAGGCTGCTTGGGACCCCGTAATCTCTTCCCAAAGCCATCTTAGGTACAAATTGACTACAAGTATCTGGATGGCAAATAGAAATTTAAAGGAGCAAAGAAGGGTCTTCTCTCTTTTGGAGGGAGCAGAATGACGTTTTGCAAACCCAGTCTCCTCCCAAGTAGTTCTTTTTAACTGAATTGTAGTATTTGTTAAGCATTTAGCGCTTAGAACAGTGCTTTGCACATAGTAAACGCTTAATAAATGCCGTTATTATTATTATTATTATTACTGTGTGCCAGGCACTGTACTAAATGCTGGGGTAGATACGAGCTAATCAGGCTGGACAAAGTCCCTGTCCCAAGGAGGGCTCACGGTATTAATCCCCATTTTACAGCTAAGGTAGCAAGCTCAGAGAGGTGAAGTGACTCGCCTATTCATTCATTCAATCGTATTAATTGAGCGCTTACTGTGTGCAGAGCACTGGACTAAGCGCTTGGGAAGTACAAGTCGGCAACATCTCGAGACGGTCCCTACCCAACAGCAGGCTCACAGTCTAGAAGGGGGAGATGGACGACAAAACAAAACATAGTGACAAAATAAAATAAATAGAATAAATTTCTGTGAGCCCCCCATGGGACAACCTGATCACCTTGTAAACTCCCCAGCGCTTAGAACAGTGCTTTGCACATAGTAAGCGCTTAATAAATGCTATTTAAATAAATAAATAAATAAATATGTACAAGTAAAATACAGTAATAAGTGACGGACAACAAAACAAAACATAGTAACAAAATAAAATAAATAGAATAAATATGTACAAGTAAAATAGAGTAATAAATACGTACAAACATATATACGTATATGCAGGTCCCACAGCAGACAAGTGGCAGAGGTGGGATTAGAACTCAGGTCATTCACTCATTCAGAAGTATTTGGGCGCTTACTGTGCGCAGAGCGCTGTACTAAGCACTTAGGAGAGTACACTGTAGCAAATTGACACAGTCCCTGCCCACAACGAGCTTACAGTCTAGAGGGGGAGACAGGCGTTGATATCAATAAATTACAGGTCCTTCTGATTCCCAGGCCCGTGCTCTATCCACTAGGCCGAGCGCTTACTATGCGTCAAACACTGTTCTAAGTGCGGAGAAGGAACAGTTTTGTCAGGTCAGTCGCAGTCCCTGTCCTAATGGGCTCAGTCGAAGTAGGAGGGAGAACAGGTACCCCCATTTCACAGTTGAGGAAACTGAGGTCCCAAGAAGTGAAGTAACTTGCCCAAGGTCCCGCAGCTGACAAGTGGCAGAGATGGGATTAGAACCCAGGTCCTTCTGGCTCCCAGGCCCGGGGTCTCTCAACTAGGCCGGGCGGCTTCTCGGTGTGATTGACACACGACACAGAGAAGCAGCGTGGCTCAGTGGAAAGAGCCCGGGCTTTGGAGTCAGAGGTCATGGGTTCAAATCCCGGCTCTGCCAATTGTCAGTTGGGTGACTTTGGGCAAGTCACTTCACTTCGCTGGGCCTCAGTGACCTCATCTGGCAAATGGGGATGAAGACTGTGAGCCCCTCCCCCACCCCCCGTGGGACAACCTGATCAATCAATCAATCGTATTTATTGAGCGCTTACTGTGTGCAGAGCACTGTACTAAGCGCTTGGGAAGTACAAGTTGGCAACAGATAGAGACGGTCCCTACACAACAGTGGGCTCACAGTCTAGAAGGGGGAGACAGAGAACAAAACAAAACATATTAACAAAATAAAATGAATAGAATAGATATGTACAAGTAAAATAAATAAATAGAGTAATAAATATGTGCAAACATATATACAGGTGCTGTGGGGAAGGGAATGAGGTAAGGTGGGGGGGATGGAGGGGGGAGGAGGGGGAGAGGAAGGAGGAGGCTCAGTCTGGGAAGGCCTCCTGGAGGAGGTGAGCTCCTTGTAACCTCCCCAGCACTTAGAACAGTGCTTTGCACATAGTAAGCGCTTCATAAATGCCATCATTATTATTATTACCTCATCTGTAAAATGGGGATGAAGACTGTGAGCCCCCCGTGGGACAACCTGACCGCCTTGTAACCTCCTCAGCACTTAGAACAGTGCTTTGCATATAGTAAGTGCTTCATAAATGCCGTCATTATTATTATGACCTCATCTGTGAAATGGGGATGAAGACTGTGAGCCCCCCGTGGGACAACCTCATCACCTTGTAACCTCCCCAGGACTTAGGACAGTGCTTTGCACATAGTAAGCGCTTCATAAATGCCGTCATTATTATTATGACCTCATCTGTGAAATGGGGATGAAGACCGTGAGCCCCCCGTGGGACAACCTCATCACCTTGTAACCTCCCCAGCGCTTAGAACAGTGCTTTGCACGTAGTGAGCGCTTCATAAATGCCGTCATCATTATTATGACCTCATCTGGAAAATGGGGATGAAGACTGGGAGCCCCCCGTGGGACAACCTGATCTCCTTGTAACCTCCCCAGCGCTTAGAACAGGGCTTTGCATATAGTAAGCGCTTCATAAATGCCGTCATTATTATTATGACCTCATCTGTGAAATGGGGATGAAGACTGTGAGCCCCCCGTGGGACAACCTCATCACCTTGTAACCTCCCCAGCGCTTAGAACAGTGCTTTGCACGTAGTGAGCGCTTCATAAATGCCGTCATCATTATTATGACCTCATCTGGAAAATGGGGATGAAGACTGGGAGCCCCCCGTGGGACAACCTGATCTCCTTGTAACCTCCCCAGCGCTTAGAACAGGGCTTTGCATATAGTAAGCGCTTCATAAATGCCGTCATTATTATTATGACCTCATCTGTGAAATGGGGATGAAGACCGTGAGCCCCCCGTGGGACAACCTCATCACCTTGTAACCTCCCCAGCGCTTAGAACAGTGCTTTGCACGTAGTGAGCGCTTCATAAATGCCGTCATCATTATTATGACCTCATCTGGAAAATGGGGATGAAGACTGGGAGCCCCCCGTGGGACAACCTGATCTCCTTGTAACCTCCCCAGCGCTTAGAACGGTGCTTTGCAAATAGTAAGCGCTTAATAAATGCCGTCATTATTGTGACTCCTGGTAGAAACTCCTGAGTCAGAGCGGGGTCGCGCCCCATCACCACTGCGCTACCCTCCCTGGGGTTTTTTTTCAAGGTGCCGGCCGACCTCCTTCAGCCGAGTTGCTCGCGCTTGAGTCACCCCGATCTTATCTTCGAAGCCGCAGAGGAACTTGGTTCCCGAGGTGCAGGTTGTCGTCATGGAGACCCTTCCCTCCCTTGGCCTCCCCCCTGCACCATCTCCGGGGGGGTAGAGTGAAGGAGGAAGTGGCTTTTTCCCCTGCCCCCCCAAGACACACACCCTCCCGCTACTGGCTGTGCAAGAAAGAGGAGCGGCCAGGACCGTTCATTCAGTCATTCAGTCGTATTTATTGAGCGCTTACTGCGTGCAGAGCACTGGACTAAGCGCCTGGGAAGTCGGCAGCATCTAGAGACGGTCCCTACCCAACAGTGGGCTCACAGTCGAGGACAGGTGGCTCAGTGGAAAAGAGCCCGGGCTTTGGAGTCAGAGGTCATGGGTTCAGACCCCGGCTCCGCCACTTGTCAGCTGTGTGACTTTGGGCAAGTCGCTTCACTTCTCTGGGCCTCAGTTACCTCATCTGTCAAATGGGGATGAAGACTGTGAGCCCCCCGTGGGACAATCTGATCACCTTGTAACCTCCCCAGCGCTTAGAACAGTGCTTTTCACGTAGTAAGTGCTTAATAAATGACATCATCATTATTATTAGAAGGGGGGAGATGGAAAACAAAACATGTGGACAGGTGTCACGTCATCAGAATAAATAGAAGTAAAGCTAGATAATAATAATAATAATGGCACCATTCATTCAATCGTATTTATTGAGCGCTTACTGTGTGCAGAGCACTGGACTAAGCGCCTGGGAAGTCGGCAGCATCTAGAGACGGTCCCTACCCAACAGTGGGCTCACAGTCTAGAAGAACAGGAGAACAGGTGGCTCAGTGGAAAAGAGCCCAGGCTTTGGAGTCAGAGGTCATGGGTTCAGAGCCCGGCTCCGCCACTTGTCGGCCGTGTGACTTTGGGCGAGTCGCTTCACTTCTCTGGGCCTCAGTGACCTCATCTGTCAAATGGGGATGAAGACTGTGAGCCCCCCGTGGGACAATCTGATCACCTTGTAACCTCCCCAGTGCTTAGAACTGTGCTTTGCACGTAGTAAGCGCTTAATAAATGACATCATCATTATTATTATTATTATTAGAAGGGGGGAGATGGAAAACAAAACATGTGGACAGGTGTCACGTCATCAGAATAAATAGAAGTAAAGCTAGAAAATAATAATAATAATGATGATGGCACCATTCATTCATTCAGTCGTATTTATTGAGCGCTTACTGTGTGCAGAGCACTGGACTAAGCGCCTGGGAAGTCGGCAGCATCTAGAGACGGTCCCTACCCAACAGTGGGCTCACAGTCTAGAAGAACAGGAGAACAGGTAGCTCAGTGGAAAAGAGCCTGGGCTTTGGAGTCAGAGGTCATGGGTTCAGAGCCCGGCTCCGCCACTTGTCAGCCGTGTGACTTTGGGCAAGTCGCTTCACTTCTCTGGGCCTCAGTTCCCTCATCTGTCAAATGGGGATGAAGACTGTGAGCCCCCCGTGGGACAATCTGATCACCTTGTAACCTCCCCAGCGCTTAGAACCGTGCTTTGCACGTAGTAAGCGCTTAATAAATGACATTATTATTATTAGAAGGGGGAGATGGGAAACAAAACAAAACATGTGGACAGGTGTCACGTCATCAGAATAAATAGAAGTAAAGCTAGATAATAATAATAATAATGATAATGATGGCACCATTCATTCATTCAATCGTATTTATTGAGTGCTTACTGTGTGCAGAGCCCTGGACTAAGGGCTTGGGAAGTACAAGTCGGAAACATCTAGAGACGGTCCCTACCCAACAACGGGCTCACAGTCTAGAAGGGGGGAGACGAACAACAAAACAAAACATGTGGACAGGTGTCGCGTCATCAGAATAAATAGAAGTAAAGCCAGATAATAATAATAATGACGGCACCGTTCATTCATTCATTCAGTCATTTCTTGAGCGCTTACTGTGTGCAGAGCACTGGACTAAGCGCTTGGGAAGCACAAGTTGGCAACATCTAGAGATGATCCGTACCCAGCAATGGGCTCAGTCTAAAAGGGGGAGACAGACAACAAAGCAAAAGCTGCTAAGTAAAATAAATAGAATAGTAATTCCCCGTTCTAGCTTAACAGTCCAACCTTCTAACATGTCGGACTTGACTTTCTTGACTGTTCACGTATGGAGACCTACAATTCATTCATTCATTCATTCAACCAACTACAATGTGGTCAGAAGTGAAAACACACGTTAAAAGACGCTCTCTTCATCATCTCATTAGCCATCAACTGTATGTGTTGCCGATTTGTACTTCCCAAGCGCTTAGTACAGAGCTCTGCACATAGTGAGCGCTCAATAAATACGATTGATGATGATGATGATCAACTTCCCTTTCCAGGGTAGCGGACAAGGCGGTGTTTTCTCTAGACCTCCTGGGCTTAATATCCAGGTTTTACCTTTTGTCTCTTCTGCTCAAGGGCACTGCCTTTTGAGCTTTGCCAGTCACTCTCCTCTCAAATCAGGCTATTTCCTTATACTCTCCCTGAAGTGAGTGCGGACATTCTAAATAATAATAATAATGGCATTTATTAAGCGCTTACTATGTGCAAAGCACTGTCCTAAGCGCTGGGGAGGTTCCAAGGTTGTCCCACGGTGGGGGATCCCAGTCTTCAAGTGACCTTCACAGCCTTTGAGCTGAATTTTCCGCTCTCCGTGGCTTCCCCATTTGCCTTTGAGACTTCTGCGTCGTTCTGGCTTTAATCAATTTAAAAAAATCTTGCCGCCTTTCTTGCCCTTCCTAAAAGCTGGCGTGTTTTGCTCCTGGGCCTGAATAACTGCTCTGGGAGAGGAAGGGAAGATTGTGGCAGTGTTACGGAGGAAGACCCGACAGGACTGGGCGACGGGCTGAACGTGGGCATTGAAAGAGATGGAAGAGTCAATCAATCAATCAATCGTATTTATTGAGCGCTTACTGTGTGCAGAGCACTGGACTAAGTGCTTGGGAAGTACAAATTGGCAACATGGAGAAGCAGCATGGCTCAATGGAAAAGAGCACGGACTTTAGAGTCGGAGGTCAGGGGTTCAAATCCCGGCTCCGCCACTTGTCAGCTGTGTGACTTTGGGCAAGTCACTTAACTTCTCTGGGCCTCAGTTCCCTCACCTGCAAAATGGGGATTAAGACTGTGAGCCCCTTGGGACAACCTGATCACCTTGTAACCCCCCCAGCGCTTAGAACAGTGCTTTGCACATAGTAAGCGCTTAATAAATGCCATTATTATTATAGAGAGACAGTCCCTACCCAACAGTGGGCTCACAGTCTCAAAGGGGGAGACAGAGAACAAAACCGAACATACTAACAAAATAAAATAAATAGAATAGATATGTACAAGTACAAGAGTGGAGGGTGATAGCAAGATTCCAGGCTCGGGACGGGACGAGGATGCCGGCCGGGGGTGGGGGGGGGAAGGTAGGGGATGGGAAGGATTCCGGATCGATGGGGAGCTCTGTTTTAAGCCTGACTGTGGACCTAAGATAAGGTATTTATTGGAGGCTTGACATCCTGTGGAATCCCGGGATTGGGAAGCGCTCACTGTCAAGGACAAATGGCTCCCTTTATCCCTACTGTCGAGGTTAGCAATGGCAAGTATTTTTTTTAATGGCATTTATTAAGCGCTTACTATGTGCAAAGCACTGTTCTAAGCGCTGGGGAGGTTACAAGGTGATGAGGTTGACCCACGGGGGGCCCACAGTCAATCCCCGTTTTTTACAGATGAGGTAACTGAGGCACAGAGAAGTTAAGTAATAATAATAACAATAATGATGATGGCATTTATTAAGTGCTTACTATGTGCAGAGCACTGTTCTAAGCGCTGGAGAGGTTACACGGTGATCAGATTATCCCAGGGGGGACTCACAGTTTTAATCCCCATTTTACAGATGAGGTGACTGAGGCCCAGAGAAGTTAAGTGACCTGCCCAAAGTCACACAGCTGACAACTGGAGGAGCCGGGATTTGAACCCATAACCTCTGACTCCAAAGCCCGGGCTCTTTCCACTGAGCCACGCTGCTTCTCCATACTTGCCCAAAGTCACCCAGCTGACAATTGGCAGAGCTTGGATTTGAACCCATGACCTCTGACTCCAAAGCCCGGGTTCTTTCCACTGAGCCACGCTCCTTCTCACTCTGAGCCAAACCCTGTGCTAGGTGCTGAGGTGGCTACAAGGTCATCATCATCATCAGTGGTATTTATTGTATATATTTATTACTCTATTTATTTTACTTGTACGTGTTTATTCTATTTATTTTATTTTGTTAATATGTTTTGTTTTGTTGTCTGTCTCCCCCTTCTAGACTGTGAGCCTGCTGTCAGGTAGGGACCGTCTCTTAACACGCACATTCATTCAATCGTATTTATTGAGCGCTTACTGTGTGCAGAGCACTGGACTAAGCGCTTGGGAAGTCCAAGTTGGCCACATCTAGAGACGGTCCCTACCCAACAACGGGTAACATGGACATGCTGGGAAGCAGCATGGCATAGTGGATAGAGCACAGGCTTGGGAGTCGGAAGGTCAATCAATCAATCAATCGTATTTATTGAGCACTTACTGTGTGCAGAGCACTGTACTAAGCGTTTGGGAAGTCCAAGTTGGCAACAAGTAGAGACGGTCCCTACCCAACAACGGGTAACATGGACATGCTGGGAAGCAGCGTGGCATAGTGGATAGAGCACAGGCTTGGGAGTCGGAAGGTCAGTCAATCAATCAATCAATCGTATTTATTGAGCGCTTACTGTGTGCAGAGCACTGTACTAAGCGCTTTGGTCTTGGGTTCTAATCTCGGCTCCGCCACGTGACTGCTGTGTGGCCCTGGGCAAGTCAGTTCGCTCTTCTAGGCCTCGGTCACCTGCTACGTAAAATGGGGATTAAGACCGTGGGCCCTGTGTGGGACCGGGACTGTATCCAACCTGATTTGCTTGCGTCCACCCCAGTAAGTGCTTAAATACTATAATTACTAGTATTATTATAAACACAGCCATGCTTCACACTTAGGGATGCAATCCACCGTTTAGTCATTTAGCCGGACTCTCGCCAAAGCCAGCTGTAGCCATTTTTCCACTCTTACGTAGGCCGTTTTTGACTCCCCCAGTGCATATTCACTCATTCAGTCATATTTATTGAGTGCTCACCGTGTGAACGCGTCCGGAGCAATCAATCAATCAATCAATCATATTTATTGAGCGCTTACTATGCGCAGAGCACTGTACTAAGCGCTTGGAAAGTACAGATTGGCAACATATAGAGACAGTCCCTACCCAACATTGGGCTCACGGTCTAAAAGGGGGAGACAGAGAAAAAAAAAACACCAAACATACTAACAAAATAAAATAAATAGAATAGATATGTACAAGTAAAATAAATAAATAAATAAATAGAGTAATAAATCTGTACAAACATATATACATATATACGGGCGCTGTGGGGAAGGGAAGGAGGTAAGATGGGGGATGGAGAGGGGGACGAGGGGGAGAGGAAGGAAGGGGCTCAGTCTGGGAAGGCCTCCTGGAGGAGGTGAGCTCTCAGTAGGGCCTTTGTTGGGTAGTAACTGTCTCTATATGTTGCCAACTTCTACTTCCCAAGCGCTTAGTACAGTGCCCTGCACACAGTAAGCGCTCAATAAATACAATTGAATGAATGAGTGAACTAAGCACTTGGGAAAGTACAGTAATAATAATAATAATAATAATAATGGCATTTGTTAAGTGTTTACTATGTGCAAAGCACTGTTATAAGCGCTGGGGGGCATACAAGGTGATCAGGTTGTCCCAAGTCGGGCTCACAGTCATAATCCCCATTTTACAGATTAGGCAACTGAAGCTCAGAGAAGTGAAGTGACTTGCCCAAGGTCAACACAGCAGACATGTGGCGGAGCCGGGATTCGAACCCATGACCTCAGACTCCAAAGCCCGGCCTCTTTCCACTGAGCCACGCTGCTTCTCTATATAAACAGACGTTCCCTGCCCGCAACGAGCTTACTGTCTGGGGCGGGTGAGGCGGACAGCCCTCCTCCCCTCCTCTAGACTGTAAGCTCACCATGGGCAGGGAATGTGTATCTTACATTGTTATGTCGCAATAATAATGATGGTATTTGTTAGGCACTTACTATGTGCGAAGCACTGTTCTAAGCGCTGGGGAGGTTACAGGGTGATCAGATTGTCCCACGGGGGGCTCACAGTTTTAATCCCCATTTTACAGAGGAGGTAACTGAGGCCCAGAGAAGTGACTTGCCCAAAGCTGCACAGCTGACAGTTGGCGGAGCCGGGATTTGAACCCATGACCTCTGACTCCAAAGCCCGGGCTCTTTCCACTGAGCCACGCTGCTTCTATCACTGTAGTTGTTTTTGTGTTTTGTTTTTTTTTTCCCTTTTATGACAAAGTGCTTAAGTGCTCCCCCCCCCCCCCCCGCCTTACCTCCTTCCCCTCCCCACAGCACCTGTATATATGTATATATGTTTGTACGGATTTATTACTCTATTTATTTTATTTGTACATATTTATTCTATTTATTTTGTTAATAGGTTTTGTTTTGTTGTCTGTCTCCCCCTTCTAGACTGTGAGCCCACTGTTGGGTAGGGGCCGTCTCAACATGTTGCCAACTTGTACTTCTCAAGCGCTTAGTACAATGCTCTGCACACAGTAAGCGCTCAATAAATACGATGGAATGAATGAATGAATAAAGTTGCAGATATGTACATAAGCGGTGTGGGACTGGGAGAGGGGAAGACTAAGGGGAGCACGTCGGGGGAACGCAGAAGGGAGCGGGAGATGAGGAAAAGTGGGGCTTAGTCTGAGAAGACCTCTTGGAGGAGATGGGCCTCCGGTAATAATAATAATCATCATCATGGCATTTGTTAATAATAATAATAATAATAATGATGGCATTTATTAAGCGCTGACTATGTGCATTGCACTGTTCTAAGCGCTGGGAAGGTTACAAGGTGCTCAGGTTGTCCCACGGGGGGCTCACAGTCTTAATCCCCATTTTACAGATGAGCTAACTGAGGCCCAGAGAAATGAAGTGACTGGCCCAAAGTCACCCAGCTGACAATTGGCAGAGCCGGGATTTGAACCCATGACCTCTGACTCCAAAGCCCGGGCTCTTTCCACTGAGCCACGCTGAAGCGCTTACTATGTGCCAAGCACTGTTCTAAGCGCTGGGGGGATACAAGGTGATCAGGTTGTCCCATGCGGGGCTCCCAGTCTTCATCCCCATTTTACAGATGAGGGAACTGAGGCTCAGAGAAGTGAAGTGACTTGCCCAAAGTCACACAGCTGACAAATGTCCCTAAGCAGCGTGGCTCAGTGGAAAGAGCTTGGGCCTTGGAGTCAGAGGTCATGGGTTCAAATCCCGGCTCCACCAATTGTCAGCTGTATATATGTACATATGTTTGTACGTATTTATTACTCTATTTATTGTACTTGTACATATCTATTCTACTTATTTTATTTTGTTAATCTGTTTTGTTTTGTTCTCTGTCTCCCCCTTCTAGACTGTGAGCCCGCTGTTGGGTAGGGACCGTCTCTCTATGTTGCCAGCTTGGGCTTCCCAAGCGCTTAGTACAGTGCTCTGCACACAGTAAGCGCTTAATAATAATAATAATAATAATAATAATAAGAATGGTATTTATTAAGCACTTACTATGTGCAAAGCACTGTTCTAAGCGCTGGGGAGGATACAAGGTAATCAGGTTGTCCCACAGGGGGCTCACAGTCTTAATCCCCATTTTCCAGATGAGGTAACTGAGGCACAGAGAAGTTAAGTGACTTGCCCAAAGTCAAAAATGCGATTGATTGATTAGAACAGTGCTTTGCGCATAGTAAGCGCTTAATAAATCAATCAATCGTATTTATTGAGCGCTTACTGTGTGCAGAGCACTGGACTAAGCACTTGGGAAGTCCAAGTTGGCAACATGTAGAGACGGTCCCTACCCAACAGTGGGCTCACAGTCTAAATAAATTGTCTGTCTCCTCCTCCTATACTGTTAATGATGTGCATTTAGCTTTAATTCTATTTATTCTGATGACGCCTGTCCACATGTTTTGTTGTCTGTCTCCCCCTTCTCGAATGTGAGCCCGTTGTTGGGTAGGGACTGTCTCTATATGTTGTTCCCAAGCACTTAGTACAATGCTCTGCACACAGTAAGTGCTCAATAAATACGATTGAATGAATGAATGAATTATTATTATTATTAAGTGGCAGAGCCGGGATTAGTAAGGCTTTGAAGGTGGGGGGAGAGTCACCGTCGGATTAGAGGAGGGAGGGCTTTCCAGGCCAGAGGCGGGATGTGGGCCCAGGGGTGGACGGCGGGCGACAAAATATTTATTTTATTTTGTTAGTATGTTTGGTTTTGTTCTCTGTCTCCCCCTTTTAGACTGTGAGCCCACTGTTGGGTAGGGACCGTCTCTAGATGTTGCCAACTTGGACTTCCCAAGCGCTCAGTCCAGTGCTCTGCACTCAGTAAGCGCTCAATAAATACGATTGATGATGATGATGACAGGCGAGATGGAGGCCCAGTTGAGAAGGTTAGCAGCACCGGGGGAGCAGAGTTTGTCAGCCGGGTTGTAGAAGTTGAAACAGGTTACAAGTAAAGCAAAGATGAAAAATGAAGAGCAGATGACACAGAAGTGGGAGTCAGGAAGTCTCATGTCCTCCCCCTGGCCTGGAATGCCCTCCCTCAGCACATTTCATTTTGCTAACGTGTTTTGTTTTGTTGTCTGTCTCCCCCTTCTAGACTGTGAGCCCACTGTTGGGTAGGGACCGTCTCTAGATGCTGCCAACTTGGACTTCCCAAGCGCTTAGTACAGTGCTGTGCACACAGTAAGTGCTCAATAAATATGAATGAATGAATGAATAGAAGGAAAGAAGCGGGGTGAGGTAATAGCAAGGAGTCATCCACTTGTCAGCTGTGTGACTTGGGGCGAGTCACTTCACTTCCCTGGGCCTCAGTGACTTCATCTGTAAAATGGGGACAAAGGCTGAGCCCCCCCGTGGGACAACCTGATCACCTTGTAACCTCCCCAGCACTTAGAACAGTGCTTTGCACATAGTAAGCGCTTAGTAAATGGCATTACTGTTATTATTAATGTTCCTTCCTGGTGGGATCAGGCAGCTTGGCTGGATGGAGAGTCGGTTGGAAGAACTTGGTGGGTTGTCGAGTTTGTCAGGTCTGGATATCCCCGGGATTCTTGAGACTCCCTTCTTTGTGGTGTTTAGTCAGACGTCAGTCCCGCCAAGCTCGCTCTCTTCCTCCCTTCAAGGCCCTACTGAGAGCTCCCCTCCTCCAGGAGGCCTTCCCAGACTGAGCCCCTTCCTTCCTCTCCCCCTCGTCCCCCTCTCCATCCCCCCCATCTTACCTCCTTCCCTTCTCCACAGCACCTGTATAGGGTAGGGACTGTCTCTATATGTTGCCAATTTGTACTTCCCAAGCGCTTAGTACAGTGCTGTGCACATAGTAAGCGCTCAATAAATACGATTGATGATGATGATGATCCTCCCCCGGCCCCCCGCGTTGTTTATTTTTTTTTTTTTTGAAGACAGCAACTACTCTCTGTGACCTCATTTCCTTAGTCCCTCTAGATCTCCCACCATTTTTCTACCCAGGCAGGTCTCGGTGTTAAGTGAAAGCCATCCCTGCCAGGGCATGCTGCTTGCCATTAATAAATGATCGGGGAGCTCGTCAGCCAGCATTAATGCTCAGCTTATGAAACTGCAATTACTAAGGCAGCATTTTGTGAAACTCTAATTACTTAAATGGCCCGGCTGATTTGATGGGTTGCGCCTCCTGAGAATTATTAACAAAGAGTTAGCTAACATTTCTTTTTCTTTTCTTTTTTTTTTTTTCTTTTCCGGGCATCACTCTTTAGCAGCGATGCGTAAAAACATGAAATTCAACTTGTCTGACTGTCTCTTTAACCGAACTGACCTGTTTTTGGTTTCCCCTTCAGCCAGACGGTGAGGGTCCCCCTCCACTCACTCTCCATCCCCCCCCCCATCTTACCTCTTTCCCTTCCCCACAGCACCTGTATATATGTATATATGTTTGTACGGATTTATTACTCTATTTATTTTACTTATACCTATTCTATTTATTATATTTTGTTAATATGTTTTGTTTTGTTCTCTGTCTCCCCCTTCTAGACTGTGAGCCCACTGTTGGGTAGGGACCGTCTCTATATGTTGCCAACCTGTACTTCCCAAGCGCACAGTACAGTGCTGTGCACACAGTAAGCACTCAATAAATGCGATTGAATGAATGAATGAATAATTGATTTCTGGAGGAACAGAGATGAATAAATGCCATTTTTATTTATTTATTTATTCTGGGTTGTCCAGGCACTTTTGGTGTTTTTTTGTTTTTGTTTTTTAATACCATTTATTAAGCGCTTACTATGTGCAAAGCACTGTTCTAAGCACTGGGGGAGATACAAAGTGATCAGATTGTCCCACAGTAGGCTCACAGTCTTAATCCCCATTTTACAGATGAGGGAACTGAGGCACAGAGAAGTGAAATGACTTGCCCAAAGTCACACAGCTGACAATGGGCAGAGCTGTGGTGTTCACCCCACCCCCACCAGCGCTTCCGTCCCTGTCCGTAATTCATTTACTTTTTATTAATGTCTGTCTTCCCTTCTAAACTGTAAAATTCTTGTGGGCAGGGAACATATCTTCCGACTCTGTTGCATTGTCCTCTTCCAAGCTCTTAGTCCAGTGTTCTGCTCACAGTGAGTGCTCAATTGGGGAAGCAGCGTGGCTCACTGGAAAGAGCCCGGGCTTTGGAGTCAGAGGTCGTGGGTTCAAATCCCGGCTCTGCCAACTGTCAGCTGGGTGACTTTGGGCCAGTCACTTCACTCCTCTGGGCCTCAGTCCCCTCATCTGTAAAATGGGGATTAAGACTGTGAGCCCTCCGTGGGACAACCTGATCACCTTGTAACCTCCCCAGTGCTTAGAACAGTGCTTTGCACATAGTAAGCGCTTTATAAATGCCATCATTATTAATAAATGCCATTTTGATGGATTAACTGATTTTCTGATGGAATGTGTCTAAAGTCGGACCATAAGTCAGTGGCAACGGCAGTTCAGACCAGAGGGCCAAACCCTTGACCCGATTTTGAGTGATTATTTGGGCTGGAGGGCCACTTGACAAGTTTAAATAAGATGGTGAAAGTGGTACCGGCTATTTGGTTTGGCTTTGTGTCTAAAGAAGCTTTCAATTCCCGCCCCCACTTCACAGGAGAGCGGTTTTTTCATTCATTCATTCATTCATTCATTCATTCATTCATTCATTCATTCATTCATTCATTTTATTTATTTATTTTACTTGTACCTATCTATTCTATTTATTTTATTTTGTTAGTATGTTCGGTTTTGTTCTCTGTCTCCCCCTTTTAGACTGTTAACCCAATGTTGGGTAGGGACCGTCTCTATATGTTGCCAATTTGTACTTCCCAAGCGCTTAGTACAGTGTTCTGCACACAGTAAGCGCTCAATAAATACGATTGATGATGATGATGATGATGATGATTCATTCAATCATATTTATTGAGCGCTTACTGTGTGCAGAGCACTGTACTAAGCGCTTGGGAAGTCCAAGTTGGCAGCATCTAGAGACGGTCCCTACCCAAGAGTGGGCTTACAGTCTAGAAGGGGGAGACACACAACAAAACAGAACATATTAACAAAGTAAAGTAAATAGAATGAATATGTACAAATAAAATAAATAAATAGAGTAATAAATGCGTACAAACTATATACAGGTATATAGTCGTGGCGGGCCGGGCCGTCCGAGCCTCCGGGCCCCGAGGCTCCCCCCGCCCCGCCACTTATCTGCTGTGTCACCTTGGACAAGACACTTCACTCCTCTGTGCCTCAGTTCCCTCATCTGTAAAATGGGGACTGAGAATTGTGAGCCCCACGTGGGACAGGGACTGTGGCCAACCCAACTTCCCAAGCGCTTAGTACAGTGCTCTGCACACAGTAAGCGCTCAATAAATATGATTGAATGAATGAATGAATTTGCTTGTGTCTATCCCAGTGCTTACTACAGTGCCTGGCACATAGTAAGCGCTTAACCACCACCATCATCATTATTATTATTATTATTATTATGTACTGCCCGCCTTCTTGCTTGTTGCCCGTGGAGACACGACTGTCAGGGAAGAGAAGCAGCATGGCTCAGCGGGAAGAGCCCGGGCTTTGGAGCCAGAGGTCATGGGTTCAAATCCCGGCCCCGCCAGTTGTCAGCTGGGTGACTTGGGGCAAGTCGCTTCACTTCTCTGGGCCTCAGTTTCCTCATCTGTCAAATGGGGGATGAAGACTGTGTGTGGGACAACCTGATCACCTTGTAACCTCCCGAGGGCTTAGAACAGTGCTTTGCACATAGTAAGCGCTTCATAAATGCCATTATTATTATTATTAGAGAGTGCGAATGGCACTGCGCAAGCCACTGGCACTAGAATCAACTCCTCCCTGCAGGTTCTTCTTCCTGAAATCTCAGCCCACCCTTCTTGATGAGAGATTAAATGGCTTCCGCAAATCCCTACCCTCTTTTGACGCGATGTTTGAGAAAAATTATTAGACCGAGCGTTCTTGTGGAGGCCCACATTCCCCCGGACTTTTCCAGCGCCGAACCCGGAGGGCTTAGGACAGAAAATTTCTTTCCTAGGAATGGACACAGGATTGTAATGCTTCCAAGTCCTCAGCACAGTGCGCTGCCCACAGTAGACGTCCCAAAAATTATTAGTTGAGAGAAAACTTTAGGAGATTACCAGCTCTGACATCTTCTTGTGGTTTCCTGCCTGCTTTGAAATAAGAACTTGCCACCGTGTCGGGTGTTGTTTGTGTTTTTTTGTTTTTTGGGGTTTATTTTGCGGTGGGGGAAGGATAACTGTGACTGTGAGCCCACCGTTGGATAGGGACTGTCTCTATATGTTGCCAACTTGGACTTCCCAAGCGCTTAGTACAGTGCTCTGCACACAGTCAGTGCTCAATAAATACGATTGATGATGATGATGGTAACTAGAAGCTTTGCCTTTTTAATTTTTTTGCTGATATTTAATAATAATAATAATGATGGCATTTATTAAGCGCATACTATGTGCAAAGCACTGTTCTAAGTGAAGTTGGAGAAGCAGCGTGGCTCAGTGGAAAGAGCCTGGGCTTTGGAGTCAGAGGTCATGGGTTCAAATCCCGGCTCTGCCACGTGTCAGCTGTGTGACTTGGGGCAGGTCACTTCACTTCTCTGGGCCTCAGTTCCCTCATCTGGAAAATGGGGATGAAGACTGGGAGCCCCCCGTGGGACAACCTGATCACCTTGTAACCTCCCCAGTGCTTAGAACAGTGCTTGGCACATAGTAAGCGCTTAATAAATGCCATTATTATTATTATTATTATTATTGGTGGGAATTTGCTGCGTTCAAAGCATTGTGGAAACCCCCCGCCCCGGCCTTCCCCCAAAATGGCACGAGTGATGGCGTGGCACGAGAAGCAGCGTGGCTCAGTGGAAAGGGCATGGGCTTTGGAGTCAGAGATCATGGGTTCGAATGCCGACTCCACCACATGTCTGCTGTGTGATCTTGGGCAAGTCACTTCACTTCTCTGGGCCTCAATTCCCTCATCTGTAAAATGGGGATTAAGACTGTGAGCCCCACGTGAGACAGCCTGATCACCCTGTATCCTCCCCAGCTCTTAGAACAGTGCTTTGCACATAGTAAGCGCTCAACAAATGCCAATTATTATTATTATTTTATCTGACAGGGACGCGGCCCTCGTTTCGAATGTGAGACCCCATAGGTTTGGGCAGCGCGTTGAGTCTCCGTGGGCAGCCGCCCAGGTCTGGACGCGAGCTTAAGTCAATTCAGCAAGGAAGGGGAATGTGCTGACGTACATCAGTTCCTCTGGACCTACCTTCTAATCGCTTTTTGCAACGTATTGTTGACTCACATTTTCCTAATTCCCATTCTTGGGTTTTCATGATTAACCCCGCTGCAGGGAAGGGAGCAGGAGCCCAGTGGGAAGCGGCCAAGCCGAAGGACCCTTTCGCTGGGCTTCATCTCATTTGCTGTGCCCTGAAGACTGTGAGCCCACTGTTGGGTAGGGACCGTCTCTAGATGTTGCCAACTTGGACTTCCCAAGCGCTTAGTACAGTGCTCTGCACACAGTAAGCGCTCAATACATACGATTGATTGATTGATTGAAAGGGTTGTGGAATTGATAGACTAATCCTCTTCGACCTCTCAGCTGCCTTCGACACTGTCGACCACCCCCTCTCCTTCTCCTCCTTTCAAGGCCCTACTGAGAGCTCACCTCCTCCAGGAGGCCTTCCCAGACTGAGCCCCCTCCTTCCTCTCCCCCTCGTCCCCCTCTCCATCCCCCCGTCTTACCTCCTTCCCTTCCCCACAGCACCTGTATATATATATATATATATATATATACAAACATATATATATGTTTGTACATAATAATAATAATAATAGGCATTTGTTAAGCGCTTATTATGTGCAAAGCACCATTCTAAGCACTGGGGAGGATACAGGGTGATCAGGTTGTCCCACGTGGGGCTCACAGTCTTAATCCCCATTTTACAGATGAGGTAACTGAGGCCCAGAGAAGTGAAGTGACTTGCCCAAGATCACACAGCAGACATGTGGTGGAGTTGGGATTCGAACCCATGACCTCTGACTCTAAAGCCCGTGCTCTTTCCACTGAGCCACTCTGCTTCTCTACATATTTGTTACTCTATTTATTTATTTATTTATTTTACTTGTACATATCTATTCTATTTATTTTATTTTGTCAGTATGTTTGGTTTTGTTCTCTGTCTCCCCCTTCTAGACTGTGAGCCCACTGTTGGGTAGGAACCGTCTCTAGATGTTGCCAACTTGGACTTCTCAAGCGCTTAGTACAGTGCTCTGCACACAGTAAGCGCTCAATAAATACAACAATGAATGAATGCTCTGTGCACTGTAAGTGCTCAGTAAATACGACTGACTGACTCCACCGAAGATGTGGACTATTAAAAGTGCCCCAAGGGAGTAATAATAATAATGTGTGCTATTGTTAAAGCGCTTACTATGTGCCAGGCACTGTATTAAGCACTGGAGTGGTTAATACAACAAAACAAAACAGGTGGACAGGTGTCAAGTCGTCAGAACAAATAGAATTAAAGCTAAGTGCACATCATTAACAAAATAAACAGAATAGTAAATATGTACTAAACGCTTCAGCACTTGGAACAGTGCTTTGCACATAGTAAGCGCTTAATAAATGCCATTATTGTTATTACTGGAAGAGGACAATAGAACAATAAACATCATCGATCGTATTTATTGAGCGCTTACTGTGTGCAGAGCACTGGACTAAGCGCTTGGGAAGTAGAAATTGGCAACCTATAGAGACAGTCCCGACCCAACAGTGGGCTCACAGTCTAAACAGACACGTTCCCTGCCTCACTGAGACTGTCCCTTCCTGTCAGGCTTAGTTATTCATTCAGTCGTACTTATTGAGCGCTTACCGTGTGCAGAGCACTGTACTAAGCGCTTAACCCATCTGAGGGTGGAATCTCAGCGGCAGGGCCGGCAGACCCTCTCCTCAAATTCATTCATTCATTCAGTCGTATTTATTGAGCGCCGACTGTGTGCAGAGCGCTGTACTGAGCGCTTGGGAAGTCCAAGTTGGCAACATATAGAGCCGGTCCCTACCCAACAAAGGGGAATCCGACATAATGGTGATTCCCTCCCTACCGCTTTCCCGGAAGCGGAGAGTGATGCAAAGGAGGTTTGCTCTAAAAACCACCGAAGAGGAGCCAAAGTTGGCCTTCCTGCCGGGGTTTGTGACTGCTCACTCACTCACTCAGTGATGAAATCCCTTGGGTGTGCACATTTTTTGACCCGGCCATCAGCCTCTTCCTTTTATTTTTTTTTTGCTTGTTTTGGTTTTTTTAATCTCGCCTTTCCACTCTGTTTCCAGTTCGGCAGGCAGTAAAACTGGAGGGAATTCCCGGAGCGAAGTCTCTTAACTACCCTGGGCTGCCTCAGTTCCCTCAGCTGCGAAATGGGGGTTCAGTCCCTGTTCTCCCTCCTATTTGACCCGTAAGCCCCTTTGTGGGATCCCGTGATGTTGGATCTAATAATAATAATGATGGTATTTGTTAAGCGCTTACTGTGTACGAAGCACTGTTCTAAGCACTGGGGGGATCCGAGGTGATCAGGTGAAGTCTCTTAACTACCCCGGGCCGCCTCAGTTCCCTCAGCTGCAAAATGGGGGTTCAGTCCCTGTTCTCCCTCCTATTTGACCGTAAGCCCCTTTGTGGGATCCCATGATGTTGGATCTAATAATAATAATAATAATGGTATTTATTAAGCGCTTACTATGTTCGAAGCACTGTTCTATGCACTGGGGGGATCCAAGGTGATCAGGTGAAGTCTCTTAACTACCCTGGGCCGCCTCAGTTCCCTCAGCTGCAAAATGGGGGTTCAGTCCCTGTTCTCCTTCCTATTTGACCGTAAGCCCCTTTGTGGGATCCCATGATGTTGGATCTAATAATAATAATAATGGTATTTGTTAAGTGCTTACTATTTTCGAAGCACTGTTCTAAGCACTGGGGGGATCCAAGGTGATCAGGTGAAGTCTCTTAACTACCCTGGGCTGCCTCAGTTCCCTCAGCTGCAAAATGGGGGTTCAGTCCCTGTTCTCCTTCCTATTTGACCGTAAGCCCCTTTGTGGGATCCCATGATGTTGGATCTAATAATAATAATAATGGTATTTGTTAAGCGCTTACTATGTGCAAAGCACTGTTCTAAGCACTGGGGGATCCAAGGTGATCAGGTGAAGTCTCAACTACCCTGGGCCGCCTCAGTTCCCTCAGCTGCGAAATGGGGGTTCAGTCCCTGTTCTCCCTCCTATTTGACCCGTAAGCCCCTTTGTCGGATCCCATGATGTTGGATCTAATAATAATAATAATAATGATGGTATTTGTTAAGCGCTTACTATGTTCGAAGCACTGTTCTAAGCACTGGGGGGATCCAAGGTGATCAGGTGAAGTCTCTTAACTACCCTGGGCTGCCTCAGTTCCCTCAGCTGCAAAATGGGGGTTCAGTCCCTGTTCTCCTTCCTATTTGACCGTAAGCCCCTTTGTGGGATCCCATGATGTTGGATCTAATAATAATAATAATGGTATTTGTTAAGCGCTTACTATGTGCAAAGCACTGTTCTAAGCACTGGGGGATCCAAGGTGATCAGGTGAAGTCTCAACTACCCTGGGCCGCCTCAGTTCCCTCAGCTGCGAAATGGGGGTTCAATCCCTGTTCTCCCTCCTATTTGACCCGTAAGCCCCTTTGTCGGATCCCATGATGTTGGATCTAATAATAATAATAATAATGATGGTATTTGTTAAGCGCTTACTATGTTCGAAGCACTGTTCTAAGCACTGGGGGGATCCAAGGTGATCAGGTGAAGTCTCTTAACTACCCTGGGCTGCCTCAGTTCCCTCAGCTGCAAAATGGGGGTTCAGTCCCTGTTCTCCTTCCTATTTGACCGTAAGCCCCTTTGTGGGATCCCATGATGTTGGATCTAATAATAATAATAATGGTATTTGTTAAGCGCTTACTATGTGCAAAGCACTGTTCTAAGCACTGGGGGATCCAAGGTGATCAGGTGAAGTCTCTTAACTACCCTGGGCTGCCTCAGTTCCCTCAGCTGCAAAATGGGGGTTCAGTCCCTGTTCTCCTTCCTATTTGACCGTAAGCCCCTTTGTGGGATCCCATGATGTTGGATCTAATAATAATAATAATGGTATTTGTTAAGCGCTTACTATGTGCAAAGCACTGTTCTAAGCACTGGGGGGATCCAAGGTGATCAGGTGAAGTCTCTTAACTACCCTGGGCTGCCTCAGTTCCCTCAGCTGCAAAATGGGGGTTCAGTCCCTGTTCTCCTTCCTATTTGACTGTAAGCCCCTTTGTGGGATCCCATGATGTTGGATCTAATAATAATAATAATAATGATGGTATTTGTTAAGCGCTTACTATGTTCGAAGCACTGTTCTAAGCACTGGGGGGATCCAAGGTGATCAGGTGAAGTCTCTTAACTACCCTGGGCTGCCTCAGTTCCCTCAGCTGCAAAATGGGGGTTCAGTCCCTGTTCTCCTTCCTATTTGACCGTAAGCCCCTTTGTGGGATCCCATGATGTTGGATCTAATAATAATAATAATGGTATTTGTTAAGCGCTTACTATGTGCAAAGCACTGTTCTAAGCACTGGGGGATCCAAGGTGATCAGGTGAAGTCTCAACTACCCTGGGCCGCCTCAGTTCCCTCAGCTGCAAAATGGGGTTCAGTCCGTGTTCTCCCTCCTATTTGACTGTAAGCCCCTTTGTGGGATCCCATTCATTCATTCATTCATTCATTCATTCATTCATTCGTATTTATTGAACGCTTACTGTGTGCAGAGCACTGGACTAAGCGCTTGGGAAGTACAAGTTGGCAACATACAGAGACGGTCCCTACCCAACACTGGGCTCACAGTCTAGAAGGGGGAGAAAGGGGAGATCCAACATCATTGAATATAATAATAATAATAATAATGGTATTTGTTAAGTGCTTACTATGTACGAAGCACTGTTCTAAGCACTGGGGGGATGCAAAGTGATCAGGTTGTCACAACATGGGGCTCACAGTCTTAATCCCCATTTTCCAGATAAGGTAACTGAGGCCCAGAGAAGTTAAGTGGCTTGCCCAAGGTCACACAGCTGACAAGTGGCAGAGCTAGGATTCGAACCCATGACCTCTGACTCCCAAGCCCTGGCTCTTTCCACTGAGTCACGCTGCTTCTCACCCACCCCAGCGCTTAGTATGGTGCCTTGGCACATAGAAACCACGTATCATTCATTCATTCATTCAATCATATTTATTAAGCGCTTTCTGTGCACAGAGCACTGTACTAAGCGCTTGGGATGTACAAGTTGGCGCCATATAGAGACGGTCCCGACCCACCAATGGGCTCACAGTCTAGAAGTGGGAGACGGACAACAAAACAAAGCATGTGGGACAGGTGTCAATTCATCATTCATTCATTCATTCAAACGTATTTATTGAGCGCTTACTGTGTGCAGAACACTGTACTGAGCACTTGGGAAGCCCAAATTGGCAACATCTAGAGACGGTCCCTACCCAACAGTAAGCTCACAGTCTAGAAGGGGAGGACAGACAAAAAAACAAATTAACAAAATAAAATAAATAGAATAATAAATATGTAATACATGATTGAATGAATGAGTGAATCATCAGAATAAATAGCTGCTATTTTATTTATTTATTTCTATTTATTCTGATGAATGCGACTGACTGGCCAACCTTGGGAAAGTCACAACTCGATAGCTGATATTTTATTTATTCCTTTCTGTCGAGTTGTGACTTTCCCAGGGTCAGCCAGTCAGTCGCATTTATCGAGCTCGTACTGGGAGCAGAGCACTGTAATAATAATAATAATGATGGCATTTATTAAGCGCTTACCATGTGCAAAGCACTGTTGTAAGCGCTGGGGAGGTTACAAGGTGATCAGGTTGCCCCACGGGGGGCTCACAGACTTCATCCCCATTTTAAAGATGAGGTCACTGAGGCCCAGAGAAGTGAAGTGACTTGCCCAAAGTCACCCAGCTGACAGTTGGCGGAGCCGGGATTCGAACCCATGACCTCTGACTCCAAAGCCCGGGCTCTTTCCACTGAGCCACGCTGCTTCTCTGCTGTACTAAGGTCACAGAGCAGGCAGGCGGCGGGGCCGGGATGAGAACCCAGGTCAATCAATCAATCAATCGTATTTATTGAGCGCTTACTGTGTGCAGAGCACTGGACTAAGCGCTTGGGAAGCACAAGTCGGCAACACACAGAGGCGGTCCCTACCCAACAGTGGGCTCACAGGCTAGAAGGGGAAGACAGAGAGCAAAACAAACATATTAACAAAATAAAATAAATAGAATAGATATATACAAGTAAAATAAAGAAATAGAGTAATAAATCTGTACAAACATATAAACATATATACAGGTGCTATGGGGAAGGGAAGGAGGTAAGGCGGGGGGGATGGAGAGGGGGAAGAGGGGAAGAGGAAGGAGGGGGCTCAGTCTGGGAATGCCTGATTCCCAGGCCTGGGCTCTTCCCTCTAGGCCCCGCTGCTTCCTCAGGGATTGAGGGATCGAGGGAAGCAGCGTGGCTCAGTGGAAAGAGCCCGGGCTTTGAAGTCAGAGGTCATCGGTTCAAATCCCGGCTCTGCCACTCATCAGCTGGGTGACTTCGGGCAAGTCACTTCACTTCTCTGGGCCTCAGTCACCTCCTCTGTAAAATGGGGATGAAGACTGTGAGCCCCGCGTGGGACAACCTGATCACCTTATAAATTCCCCAGCGCTTAGAACAGCGCTTCGCATGTAGTAAGCGCTTAATAAATGCCATCATTATTATTATTATTGAGGTCTCAGCGCCACGCGAAGCTCTGGTCATCACCCGTACTAAGGTCACAGAGCAGGCAGGCGGCGGGGCCGGGATGAGAACCCAGGTCAATCAATCAATCAATCAATCAATCGTATTTATTGAGCGCTTACTGTGTGCAGAGCACTGGACTAAGCGCTTGGGAAGCACAAGTCGGCAACACACAGAGACGGTCCCTACCCAACAGTGGGCTCACAGTCTAGAAGGGGAAGACAGAGAGCAAAACAAACATATTAACAAAATAAAATAAATAGAATAGATATATACAAGTAAAATAAAGAAGTAAATAGAGTAATAAATCCGTACAAACATATATACATTATACAGGTGCTGTGGGGAAGGGAAGGAGGTAAGGCGGGGGGGATGGAGAGGGGGAAGAGGGGGAGAGGAAGGAGGGGGCTCAGTCTGGGAAGGCCTTATTCCCAGGCCTGGGCTCTTCCCTCTAGGCCCCACTGCTTCCTCAGGGATTGAGGGAAGGATTGATTGAGGGATTGATTGAGGGAAGGGATTGAGGGATCGAGGGAAGCAGCGTGGCTCAGCGGAAAGAGCCCGGGCTTTGAAGTCAGAGGTCATCGGTTCAAATCCCGGCTCTGCCACTCGTCAGCTGGGTGACTTCGGGCAAGTCACTTCACTTCTCTGGGCCTCAGTCACCTCCTCTGTAAAATGGGGATGAAGACTGTGAGCCCCGCGTGGGACAACCTGATCACCTTGTAAATTCCCCAGCGCTTTGCACGTAGTAAGCGCTTAATAAATGCCATCATTATTATTATTATTGAGGTCTCAGCGCCACGCGAAGCTCTGGTCATCACCCGGCACAAAGCAGCTGGGCCGTTCTCAATGCTCCGGTACTCGATACTCTCTTCATTGATCCCATTTAGGTGGATTCCTTAAGCGAAGCATTTCCTCCGCTTAAAAATACCTTGGCAAGGCATTGGAAACCCAAACTCCTTACCAGGAAAGAGTGCGGCTGCTCTCCATTGTGAGCGACCTCGCCGGGGTGGACCCAAACTGAGCTTTTCTTTTATTATTCACCTGCAATCGGATCCTTCTAACCATAGGCCGAAGTCTTAGCTTTTAGGTAAGGAAAATTGCAAACAGGCAGCGGGGGATTAACTGTCCGCCCTTGTTACATTTGATATTCATTCTCCTCTCAGCCCCACAACAGTCACATCCACCTCCGTGACCGGTTTCAATGTCCGTCTCCCCCTCTAGACCGGAATCCCCTTGTGGGCAGGGACTCCGCCGATTAATAATAATAATAATAATAATACCTTGTGGGCAGGGACTCCGCCAGTTAATAATAATAATAATAATGATTGCATTTGTTAAGCGCTTACCATGTGCAAAGCACTGCTCTAAGCGCTGGGGAGGATACAAGGTGATGAAGTTGTCCCACGGGGGGCTCACAGTCAATCCCCATTTTACAGGCGAGGGAACTGGGGCTCAGAGAAGTTAAGTGACTTGCCCAGGGTCACGCAGCAGACGTGTGGCAACATCCAGAGACGGTCCGCTTACTGTGTGCAGAGCACTGTGCTGAGCGCTTGTGTGACTCTGGGCAAGTCACTTCTCTGTGCCTCAGTGGCCTCACCTGTAAAATGGGGATTAAGACTGTGAGCCCCCCGTGGGACAACCTGATCACCTTGTAAGCTCCCCAGCTCTTAGAACAGTGCTTTGCACATAGTGCTTAATAAATGCCATTATTATTATTATTCTTTTAGACTGTGAGCCCACTGTTGAGTAGGGACTGTCTCTGTGTATTGTCAATTTGTACTTCCCAAGCGCTTAGTCCAGTGCTCTGCACAGAGTAAGCGCTCAATAAATACGATTGATGATGATGAAGTCCAAGTTGGCAATATCTAGAGACGGGTATGGCTGAACCCCCTTTTTTTTTTTCCGTCCACCGCCAATCCACCGTCCCCAGGCCAGGCTGCTGAATCTACAGACCCGAGATGCTTTTAGAACTCAGGCCCTCCCTAACCAGGCACTTTCCGACTGCGTGTTTTGACTCGAACGAAGGTGACTAACGTGAGTCCCGTCTTCGCGGGGAATGCAGTTGACCATATTTCCGTGTTTTCCAGGCTCCAAGTTAATGATCTGAGGCAAGAAGGAACCTGGATGGGTCTTTTCAGATCCCTCCTGCCCCGCCCGATTCCTATTTCCCCCGTCTCCCCCTTACATTTAGTTACTTATTGAATGAGTAAAACCCGGAATCTCCCTTGGAGGGATAATAATAATAATAATAATAATAAAGTTGGTATTTGTTATGCGCTTACTATGTGCAAAGCACTGTTCTAAGCGCTGGGGGGAACACAAGGAGATGAGGTTGTCCCATGTGGGACTCACAGTCTTAATCCCCATTTTACAGATAAGGGAACTGAGGCACAGAGAAGTGACTTACCCAAGGTCACACAGCAGACGTGGGGGAGGTGGGATTCGAACCCATGACCTCTGCCTCCCAAGCCCGCGCTCTTTCCATAGAGCCATGCTGCTTCTCATTCATTCATTCAAAACTATTTATTGAGCACTTTCTGTGTCCAGGAGGCCTTCTCAGACTGAGCCCCTTCCTTCCTCTCCCCCTCGTCCCCCTCTCCATCACCCCATCTTACCTCCCTCCCTTCCCCACAGCACCTGTATATATGTATATATGTTTGTCCATATTTTTTACTCTATTTATTTATTTAATTTATTTGTACATATCTAGTCTATTTTATTTTGTTAGTATGTTTGGTTTTGTTCTCTGTCTCCCCCTTTTAGACTGCGAGCCCACTGTTGGGTAGGGACTGTCTCTAGATGTTGCCAATTTGGACTTCCCAAGCGCTTAGTCCAGTGCTCTGCACATAGTAAGCGCTCAATAAATATGATTGATGATGATGATGATGATGCAGAGCACTGGACTAAGCGCTTGGGAAGTCCAAGTTGGCCACATCTAGAGACGGTCCCTACCCCACAGCGGGCTCACAGTCTAGAAGGGGGAGACGGACGACAAAACAAAACATATTAACAAAAGTGGGTCCCGGACTGGGAATAAGACCTAGAAACCGTCGTGACCACCTTCTAGACTGTGAGCCCGTCGTTGGGGAGGGACCGTCTCTAGATGTGGCCAACTTGGACTTCCCAAGCGCTTAGTCCAGTGCTCTGCACACAGTAAGCGCTCAATAAATACGATTGATTGATTGATTGATTTCCCCAGGCAGCCCGGCCTCCTGGGCCGCATCGGAGGCCCACGGCCTCTTCCTTATTCCAGGACTTATTCCCGTTCTGACTCGGCTGACCCTGAGCCGATCCGCCCCATTCTTCATGGACTTAACTTCTCTGTGCCTCAGTTCCCTCATCTGTAAAATGGGGATGAAGACGGTGAGCCCCACGTGGGACAACCTGATCACCTTGTATCCCCCTCCCAGTGCTTAGAACAGTGCTTTGCATGTAGTAAGCGCTTAACAAATGCCATTATTATTATTATTATTATTATTATTATTATTATTATTATTTGGCCACCCAGGTTTTGAAAAATTGATTTCCCCCCCCCCCCCAGAAGTGAGTACCATGGTGAGGCCTGCCCAGCGGTGCCCGGCACGTAGCGAGCGCTTAACAAGTACCACCATTTATTATTGAGGAGAGGGTTATCGGGTGGCCGAGGTGGCTCAGTGGAAAGAGCACGGGCTTTGGAGTCAGAGGTCATGGGTTCGAATCCCAACTCCACCACATGTCTGCTGTGTGACCTTGGGCCAGTCACTTAACTTCTCTGAGCCTCAGTTACCTCATCTGTAAAATGGGGATTAAGACTGTGAACCCCACATGGGACAACCTGATCACTTTGTATCCCCCCCCCGCGCTTAGAACAGTGCTTTGCACATAGTAAGCGCTTAACAAATGCCAACATTATTATTATTATTATTTCCCTCAGGTTTTCCCGCCGGTTGGGCGAACAGATCATGTGGTGAGGTGGTAAGGGATGTACAGGGTTGTCGGGGGGAGTGTTGGGGGGCTGCCCTGTGTAAAGCTCTCCAAGGCAGTAATAATAGTAATAATGATGGTATTTGTTAAGCGCTTACTACGTGCAAAGCAATCAATCAATCAGTCGTATTTATTGAGTGCTTACTGTGTACAGAGCACTGTTCTAAGCGCTGAGGAGGTTACAAGGTGATCAGGTTGTCCCACAGGGGACTCCCAGTTTTCATCCCCATTTTCCAGATGAGGTAACTGAGGCTCAGGGACCGTCTCTATATGTTGCCAGCTTGTACTTCCCAAGCGCTCAGTCCAGTGCTCTGCACACAGTAAGCGCTCAATAAATACGATTGAATGAATGAATGAATGAACGAAGTGGGTTGCCCAAAGTCACCCAGCTGACAGTTGGCGGAGCTGGGATCTGAACCCATGACCTCTGGCTCTTTCCACTGAGCCACGCTGCTTCTCTGATACTTGTGAAGCGCTTACTATGTGCCAGGCACTGTACTAAGCGCTGGGGTAGATACAAGGCAAGCAGGTGGGGCACAGCGCCGTCCTACTTGGAGCTTTTGGCTCTGCCTGCTAGGCCGTGTTGTTTCCTACCCGAGAAGCAGTGCGGCTCAGTGGAAAGAGCCGGGAGTCAGAAAGTCATGGGTTCTAATCCCGCCTCCACCGCTTGTCTGCCGCGTGACCTTGGTGGGGCAGGTCACTTCTCTTCTCCGTGCTTCAGCTCCCTCCTTTGTAAAATGGGGATTGAGACCGCGAGCCCCGCATGGGACGGGGACGGTGCCCAATTCGATTTGCCGGTATCCACCCCAGCGCTTAGTACAGCGCTTAGTGATTCATTGATTTAGCTGATCTCCAACCTCAGTAATTATTAATAATGATAATAATAATGGCATTTATTAAGCGCTTACTATGTGCAGATCAGGTTGGACCCAGTCCCCGTCCCACACAGGACTCACCACCTTAATCCTCATTTTACCGATGAGGTAACTGAGGCACAGAGAAGTGAAGTGACTTGCCCCAGGTCACACAGGAGGCAAGCGGCGGAGCGGGGATTAGAACCCAGGTCCTTCTGCCTCCCGGCTCCATGCTCTATCCATTAGGCCACACTGCTTATCAAGCGTTTAGTACATTGTTCTGCACAGAGCAACCATTCCAATAAACCCTTGATTCATTGATTGAGCTGATCTCCAACCTCAGTAATTAATAATAATAATAATAATAATAATGGATTTATTAAGCGCTTACTATGTGCAAATCAGGTTGGACCCAGTCCCCGTCCCACACAGGACTCACCACCTTAATCCTCATTTTACCGATGAGGTAACTGAGGCACAGAGAAGTGAAGTGACTTGCCCCAGGTCACACAGGAGGCAAGCGGCGGAGCGGGGATTAGAACCCAGGTCCTTCTGCCTCCCGGCTCCATGCTCTATCCATTAGGCCACACTGCTTATCAAGCGTTTAGTACATTGTTCTGCACAGAGCAACCATTCCAATAAACCCTTGATTCATTGATTGAGCTGATCTCCAACCTCAGTAATTAATAATAACAATAATAATAATAATAATGGATTTATTAAGCGCTTACTATGTGCAAATCAGGTTGGACCCAGTCCCCGTCCCACACAGGGCGCACCACCTTAATCCTCATTTTACCGATGCGGTAACTGAGGCACAGAGAAGGGAAGTGACTTGCCCCAGGTCACACAGGAGACAAGCGGCGGAGCGGGGATTAGAACCCAGGTCCTTCTGCCTCCCGGCTCCATGCTCTATCCATTAGGCCACACTGCTTGTCAAGCGTTTAGTACATTGTTCTGCACGGAGCAACCATTCCAATAAACCCTTGATTCATTGATTGAGCTGATCTCCAACCTCAGTTTTTAATAATAATAATAATAATGGCATTTATTAAGCGCTTACTATGTGCAAAGCACTGTTCTAAGTAATTGAGAGGCAGCGTACCTTGGTGAAAGAGCCAGGGACCTGGGTTCTAATCCTGATTCCTCCACTTGCCTGCTGTGTGACCTCGGGCGGGTCATTTTACTTCCCTGGGCCTCAGTTCCTTCATCTGGAAAAGGCGGGGAGGGGAACAATCCCTGTCAATCGTATTTATTGAGTGCTTCCTGTGTGCAGAGCACTGTACCAAGCGCTTGAAGAGCAGCGCGGCTCAGTGGAAAGAGCCCGGGCTTGGGAGTCAGAGGTCATGGGTTCGAATCCCGGCCCTGCCAATTGTCAGCCGTGTGATCTTGGGCAAGTCACTTAGAGGAGCAGCGTGGCTCAGTGGAAAGAGCCCGGGCTTTGGAGCCAGTGGTCATGGGTTCAAATCCTGGCTCCGCCAGTTGTCAGCTGGGTGACTTTGGGCAAGTCACTTCACTTCTCTGGGCCTCAGTTACCTCATCTGGAAAATGGGGATTGACTATGAGCCCCCGTGGGACAACCTGATCACCTGGTAACCTCCCCAGTGCTTAGAACAGTGCTTTGCACATAGTAAGCGCTTAATAAATGCCATCATTATTATGATTACTTAGCTAATCTGTGCCTCAGTTACCTTGTCTGTAAAATGGGGATTGAGACTGTGAGCCCCACGGGGGACAACCTGATCACCTTGTAACCTCCCCAGTGCTTTGCACATAGTGGTTAACAGATACCATTGTTATTATTATTATTACTTAGCTGATCTGTGCCTCAGTTACCTTGTCTGTAAAATAGGGATTGAGACTGTGAGCCCCACGGGGGACACCCTGATCATCATCATCATCATCAATCGTATTTATTGAGCGCTTACTATGTGCAGAGCACTGTACTAAGCGCTTGGGAAGTACAAATTGGCAACATACAGAGACGGTCCCTACCCAACAGTGGGCTCACAGTCTAAAAGGGGGAGACAGAGAACAAAACCAAACATACTAACAAAATAAAATAAATAGAATAGATATGTACAGGTAAAATCAATAGAGTAATAAATCTGTACAAACATATATACATCTATACAGGTGCTGTGGGGAAGGGAAGGAGGTAAGGTGGGGGGGGATGGAGAGCGGGACGAGGGGGAGAGGAAGGAAGGGGCTCAGTCTGGGAAGGCCTCCTGGAGGAGGTGAGCTCTCAGCAGGGCCTTGAAGGGAGGAAGAGAGCCAGCTTGGCGGATGGGCAGAGGGATTGGGGGCATTCCAGGCCCGGGGGAGGACGGGGGCCGGGGGTCGATGGCGGGACAGGCGAGAACAAGGCACGGTGAGGAGATGAGCGGAGGACGCGGGCTGGGCTGGAGAAGGACAGAAGGGAGGTGAGGGAGGAAGGGGCGAAGGGATGGACGGCCTCGAAGCCCAGGGTGAGGAGTTTCTGCCTGATGCGCAGGTTGATTGGTAGCCACTGGAGATTTTTGAGGAGGGGAGTAATATGCCCAGAGCGTTTCTGGACAAAGACAATCCGGGCAGCAACATGAAGTATGGATTGAAGTGATCACCTTGTAACCTCCCCAGTGCTTTGCACATAGTGCTTAACAGATACCATTATTATTATTATTACTATTACTTAGCTTCTCTGTGCCTCAGTTACCTCGCCTGTAAAATGGGGATTGAGACTGTGAGCCCCATGGGGGACAACCTGATCACCTTGTACCCTCGCCGGCGCTTAGAACAGTGCTTTGCACATAGTGAGTGCTTAACAAATGCCATTATTATTATTATTATTAAGAGCACAGTACAAACAGTAAAGTACTGTTCTCCCACTTAGGCTGTGCGCCCCACCTGGGACCTGATGATCTTGTATCTACCCCAGTGTGGGACACTTAATAAGCACTTAATAAATAGCACAATTATAATTAACCGCCCCAAATGACGGGGAGCTGAGCCGGGAGGGCGGAAGGGCAGACGGATTAATTGCTGCAACATCTGGCCGGGAGAGAAGCTGGAGGGGCCGGAGGAGCCAAGAGGGGGAAGGAAGGAGAGGAGCAAATGAGAGCGTCTGGGCTGGTTTCCTCCGCGCCTTTACGGACCGTAATACTATTAGAACGACGCGGGCCCAGCTCCAGTGCTTTGCACATAGTAAGCGCTTCATAAATGCCATTATTATTAGTAGTAGTAGTAATCCAGCTCCCCGTCTGAGCTAGCTACAGGATCCGTGTGGCTGTGAAAAGGTTACTTTCTCACTAAATTCTCTTTAAATGAGATAAGCGGCGCGACCCAGTGAATAGCGTGGGAAGCAGCGTGGCTCAGTGGAAAGAGCCCGGGCTTTGGAGTCAGAGGTCAGGGGTTCAAAACCCAGCTCCGCCAGTTGTCAGCTGGGTGACTTTGGGCAAGTCACTCAACTTCTCTGTGCCTCAGTTCCCTCATCTGTAAAATGGGGATGAAGGTGGAGAGCCCCCCGTGGGACAGCCTGATCACCTTGTTACCTCTCCAGTGCTTAGAACAGTGCTTTGTGCATAGTAAGCGCTTAACCAATGTTATTATTATTATTATTATTATTATTATTATTATTCTCTGTGCCTCAGTTACCCCATCTGTTAAATGGTGATTAAGACTGTGTGCCCCACGTGGGACCACCCGATCACCTTGTATGCTCCCCAGCGCTTAGAACAGTGCTTTGCACATAGTAAGCGCTTAACAAATGCTATTATTATCATTATTATTATTATTCTCTGTGCCTCAGTTACCTCATCTGTAAAATGGGGATTAAGACTGTGAGCCCCCCGTGGGACCACCCGATCACCTTGTATCCTCCCCAGCGCTTAGAACAGTGCTTTGCACATAGTAAGTGCTTAACAAATGCTACTATTATCATTATCATTATTCTCTGTGTCTCAGTTACCTCATCTGTAAAATGGGGATTAAGACCGTGAGCCCCACGTGGGACCACCTGATCACCTTGTATCCTCCCCAGCGCTTAGAACAGTGCTTTGCACATCGTAAGCGCTTAACGAATGCTGTTATTATTATTATTACTCTGTCATTTGTAGTAACGGTGGTAGTATTTTTACCCACAGAAGGTTCGGGCAGGGACTGTCTCTAGATGTTGCCAACTTGTACTTCCCAAGCGCTTAGTCCAGTGCTCTGCACACAGTAAGCGCTCAATAACTACGATTGATTGATTGACACGTGCTGTGCGACCCCAGGTCTCCCGGCGATGCCCCCGCCGACGCCAGGCGGGCACCCAGAGACCCTTTGACCTCTCCCCGGCCCCAAGCCACGGCCTGGTTGAGGCGAGGTTTTCTCACCGAGGAATTGGGCAAGGCACGCGGGGTGCGAGGCCGGGATCCCTGCCATCTGGTGACGCCACCGGAGGCCGAGCCAGCGGCGGTGGCGGGGACCTTGCCAACACCGGGAGCCGCGTTAAGGAAAGGAGAGCGGGAGGGCCAAGGCCTCTGCCAGGCATGGGAAGGCCGGGGCCCCGTCGGAGCAGCCGGGAAAAGGCCGGGCCGAGAGGCCACCGCGGACCCAGGGAGGCCCTGCCGCCCATCTCGGTGACAAGTTAGGTATTCCCCGAAACTGCTCCAAATCGCTCGCCAGGGGCGAAGCCCGGGGGCCGCTTCCGCTTTGCTGACTGAATCCTCTTGTTGGTTTTCGTTCCTTCCCCCTCTCCCCTTCTCCCCCTCTTTCCCTCTTCCCCTCTCTCCCTCTCCACTTTCTCCCCCATTCCCTCTTCCCCCTCCCCTTCTCCCCCTCTTCTCCTCTCTCCTTCTCCCCTTCTCCCCCTCTTCCCCCTCCTTCTCCCCTTCTCCCCCTCTTCCCCTCTCCTTCTCCCCCTCTTCCCCTCTCCCTCTCCACTTTCTCCCCCTTCCCCCTCCCCTTCTCCCCCCTTCCCCTCTCTCCTTCTCCCCTTCTGCCCCTCTTTCCCTCTCTCCTCCCCTTCTCCCCCTTTCCCCCTCTCCCCTTCTCTCCTTCTTCCCCTGTCTCCTTCTCCCCTTCTCCCTCTCTTCCCCTCTCTCCCTCTCCACTTTCTCCCCCTTTCCCCCTCTCCCCTTCTCCCCCTCTTCCCCTCTTCCCTTCTCCCCCCTTCCTCTCCACTTTGTCCCCCTTTCCCCCCTCCACTTCTCTTCCTCTTCCCCTCTATCTTTCCCCACTTCTCCCCTCTTCCCCTCTCTACTTTCTCCCCCTTTCCCCTCTCCCCTTCTCTCTCTCTTCCCCTCTCCCCTTCTCCCCCTCTTCCCCTCTCTCCTTCTCCCCCTCTTCCCTCTCTCCCTCTCCACTTTCTCCCCCTTTCCCCCCTCCCCTTCTCCGCTCTTCCCCTCTCCTTCTCCACTTCTCCCCCTCTTCCCCCTCTCCTTCTCCCCTTCTCCCCCTTTCCCCCTCTCCCCTTCTCCCCCTCTTCCCCTCTCCTTCTCCACTTCTTCCCTTCCTCCCCTCTCTCCTTTTCCCCCTTTCCCCCCTCCCTCTATCCCCCTCTTCCCCTCTTTCTCTCTCTCCCCCCACACCAATAATAATAATAATAATAGTGGCATTTATTAAGCTCTTACTATGTGCAAAGCACTGTTCTAAGCGCTGGAGAGTTACAAGGTGATCAGGTTGTCCCACGGGGGGGCTCACAGTCTTCATCCCCATTTTACAGATGAGGTGACTGAGGCCCAGAGAAGTGAAGTGACTTGCCCAGAGTCACCCAGCTGACAATTGGCAGAGCTGGGATTTGAACCCATGACCTCCAACTCCAAAGCCCAGTCTCTTTCCACTGAGCAACTCTGCTTCTCACTTCTCCCCCCCTTCCCGTCTCTTCCTCTCCACTTTCTCCCCCTTCCCCCCTCTCCCTCTCTCTCCCTCTTCCCCTCTTTCTCTCTCCCCCCCGCTCTCTGTCTCCCCTTTCTAGACTGTGAGCCCACTGTTGGGTAGGGACCGTCTCTATATGTTGCCAATTTGGACTTCCCAAGCGCTTAGTATAGTGCTCTGCACACAGTAAGCGCTCAATAAATATGATTGAATGAAAGATACCATTGCAGCAGCCGTACTAGAGAAAATGTCGATTGCCTCAGTCACCGGTTTGAGGAGTCAAGCCAAGTTCTAGCTTCAGGACAATGATTTTTTCTCGCTTTCCTCTTAGAAGACGGAAAGACAAAAGCGTGTTGTGTTGTGGGCACCCAAGCCCTTTATTTTTGTTACTGCCCATCCCCACCCTGGATTGTCAGCTCGTCGCGGGCAGGAGACGGGTCTCCCAACCCTTTGTACTGTACTCTCTCCCAGGCGCTTAATCCAGTGCTCTGCACATAGTAAGCGCTCATTAGATATGATTGATTGATAGGGAGTGATCTGCTGAGAGAGGGGACAGAGACAAATCTGGACAAACATATATACAGGTGCTGTGGGGAGGGGAAGGAGCCAACTTGTACTTCCCAAGTGCTTAGTACAGTGCTCTGCCCACAGTAAGTGCTCAATAAATACGATTGAATGAGTGAATATTCATCCCTCCCTCAGCTTCACGGCACTTATGTCCATATCCCTACACGCTGTCTCCCAAGCGCTTAATCCAGTGCTCTGCACATAGTAAGCGCTCAATAGATACGATTGATTGATAGGGAGTGATCTACTGAGAGAGGGGACAGAGACCCAGGTGAGAGCAACCGAATTCCCGGCCAAAGGCCGGGCTAGGTAACCAACAGAGGCAAACTGAAACTCAAATCATCATCATAATAATAATAATGGTGTTTGTTAAGCGCTTAGTATGTGCAAAGCACTCATTCATTCAATCAATTGTATTTATTGAGCACTTACTGTGTGCAGAGCACTGTACTAAGCGCCTGGGAAGTCCAAGTTGGCAACATCTAGAGACGGTCCCTACCCGACAGCGGGCTCACAGTCTAGAAGGGGGAGACGGAGAAAGCACTGTTCTAAGCACTGAGGAGGTTGCAAGGTGATGAGGTTGTCCCACGGGGGGCTCACAGTTTTAATCCCCATTTGACAGAATAGGTAACTGAGGCACAAAGTTGCGACTTGCCCAAAGTCACCCAGCTGACAGTTGGCGGAGCCGGGATTTGAACCCACGACCTCCGACTCCAAAGCCCGGGCTCTTTCCACCGAGCCACGCTGCTTCTCGCAGCAATCGACCTGAGCGATCTCGGGGTGCTCGAGCTGGGAAACGTTCCCCGCGAGGGCATCATCATCATCATCAATCGTATTTATTGAGCGCTTACTGTGTGCAGAGCACTGGACTAAGCTCTTGGGAGGGGAGACAGGATCCTCTTCGGGCCGGGGAAAGTCCGCAAGGGGACAGGCTGCGGCGAAGCTGAACTGAGCGTAGGCTGAACCCTGTGGGAGGTCGGGGGGGGAGTTTTTCTAACGGTATTTGTTCCACGCTTACTATGCGTCACGCGCTGTTTTGGGCGCCGAGGTAGAGACGATGATGGCATTTACTAAGCGCTTACTATGTGCAAAGCACTGTTCTAAGCGCCGAGGCGAGGTAATCGGGTCAGAGCAGTCCTTGTCCCGCGCGGGGCTCGGGATTCAGTGTCCAGCCCGATTATCTTGTATCTACCCCAGCTCTTGGTAGATTTCTGACACATAATAAATGCTGAACAAATGCCATTAAATAGGAGGTGTTGCCTGTAAACTAAGGCCCACTGACCGAAAGCTCATTGTGGGCAGGGAACCTATCTGTTTATAATAATAATAATGGCATTTATGAAGTGCTTACTATGGGCAAAGCACTGTTCTAAGCGCCGAGACGAGGTAATCGGGCCAGAGCAGTCCCTGTCCCTCATGGAGCTTGGGATTCAGTGTCCAGCCTGATTATCTTGTATCTACCCCAGCTCTTGGTAGATTTCTGGGACATAATAAATGCTGAACAAATGCCATTAAATAGGAGGCTTTGGCTGTAAACTAAGGCCCACTGACCGAAAGCTCATTGTGGGCAGGGAACCTATCTGTTTATAATAATAATAATGGCATTTATGAAGCGCTTACTATGTGCAAAGCACTGTTCTAAGCGCCGAGGCGAGGTAATCGGGTCAGAGCAGTCCTTGTCCCGCGCGGGGCTCGGGATTCAGTGTCCAGCCCGATTATCTTGTATCTACCCCAGCTCTTGGTAGATTTCTGACACATAATAAATGCTGAACAAATGCCATTAAATAGGAGGTGTTGGCTGTAAACTAAGGCCCACTGACCGAAAGCTCATTGTGGGCAGGGAACCTATCTGTTTATAATAATAATAATGGCATTTATGAAGTGCTTACTATGGGCAAAGCACTGTTCTAAGCGCCGAGACGAGGTAATCGGGCCAGAGCAGTCCCTGTCCCTCATGGAGCTTGGGATTCAGTGTCCAGCCTGATTATCTTGTATCTACCCCAGCTCTTGGTAGATTTCTGGGACATAATAAATGCTGAACAAATGCCATTAAATAGGAGGCTTTGGCTGTAAACTAAGGCCCACTGACCGAAAGCTCATTGTGGGCAGGGAACCTATCTGTTTATAATAATAATAATGGCATTTATGAAGCGCTTACTATGTGCAAAGCACTGTTCTAAGCGCCGAGGCGAGGTAATCGGGCCAGAGCAGTCCCTGTTCCGCGTGGGGCTCGGGATTCAGTGTCCAGCCCGATTATCTTGTATCTACCCCAGCTCTTGGTAGATTTCTGGCACATAATAAATGCTGAACAAATGCCATTAAATAGGAGGCTTTGGCTGTAAACTAAGGCCCACTGACCAAAAGCTCATTGTGGGCAGCGAACCTATCTGTTTATAATAATAATAATGGCATTTATGAAGCGCTTTGCGCAAAGCACTGTTCTAGGTGCTGGTGAGGTTACAAGGTGATCAGGTTGTCCCACTGGGGGCTCACAGTTTTAATCCCCATTTTACAAATGAGGTCACTGAGGCCCAGAGAAGTGAAGTGACTTGCCCAAAGTCACCCAGCTGACAATTGGTGGACCCAGGATTTGAACCCATGACCTCTGACTCCAAAGCCCGGGCTCTTTCCACTGAGCCCCGCTGCCTCTCATTTATTCTTATAATGTACTCTCCCAAGCGTTTGGTACACACACAGAAAGTGCTCAATAACTACAGTTGAAGGAATAAGCAGAAGGAAGACTGGGGATTGAATCCCCATTTTGCAGCTGAGAAAACTGAGGAGAAGAATCATAGTAAATTACGCTATTTGTTAAGCGCTTACTGTGTGCCAGGCACTGTACTAAGCGCTGGGGTGGATACAAGGAGATCGAGTTGCACACCGTCCCTGTCATTCATTCATTCATTTAATCGTATTTATTGAGCGCTTACTGTGTGCAGAGCACTGTACTAAGCGCTTGGGAAGTCCAAGTTGGCAACATATAGAGACGGTCCCTACCCGACAGTGGGCTCACAGTCTAGAAGGGGGAGACAGAGAACAAAACAAAACATATTAACAAAATAAAATAAATAGAATAGATATGTACAAGTAAAATCAATCGAGTAATATTATTATCGTTATTATATAGACAGGTGTCAAAGCTGTCAGAATAAATAGAATTATAGCTATATTCATTCATTCATTCAATTGTATTTATTGAGCGCTTACTGTGTGCAGAACGCTGGACTAAGCGCTTGGGAAGTACAAGTCGGCGACATACAGAGACAGTCCCTACCCAACAACGGGCTCACAGTCTAGAAGGGGGAGATGGACAACAAAACAAAACAGGTGGACGGGTGCCAAGTCGTCAGAATAAATAGAATTAAAGCTAAACGCACACCATTAACAAAATAAATAGAATAGTAAACATGTACAACTAAAATAGAGTAATAAATCTGTACAAACGTATATACATTAATTCAATCTTAATTACTGAGCACTTACTGTGTGCAGAGCACTGTACTAAGCGCTTGGGAAGTACAAGTTGGCAACATACAAAAGTGGTCCCTACCCACCAACGGGCTCAGAGTCTAGAAGGGGTAGACGGACCACAAAACAAAACATGTGGACAGGTGTCAAGTCGTCAGAATAAATAGAATTAAAGCTAAATGCACATCATTAACCAAGTAAATAGAACAGTAAACATGTACAAGTAAAATAAATAGAGTAGTAAATCTGTACGGACATATATACATTAATTCAGTCTTAATTATTGAGTGCTTACTGCGTGCAGAGCACTGTACTAAGCACTTGGGAAATCCAAGTTGGCAACATAGAGAGATGGTCCCTACCCAACAGCGGGCTCCCAGTCTACAAGGGGGAGACGGACAACAAAACAAAACATGTGGACAGGTGTCAAGTCATCAGAATAAATAGAATTAAAGCTAAATGCACATCCTTAAAGTAAATAGAATAGTAAATCTGTACAAGTAAAATAGAGTAATAAATCTGTACGGACATATATACATTAATTCAATCTTAATTATTGAGCGTTTACTGTGTGCAGAGCACTGTACTAAGTGCTTGGGAAGTACAAGTTGGCAACACACAGAGACGGTCCCTACCCCACAACGGGCTCCCAGTCTAGAAGGGGGAGACGGACAACAAAACAAAACATGTGGACAGGCGTCAAGTCATCAGAATGAATAGAATTAAAGCTAAACGCACATCATAAACAAAATAAATAGAATAGTAAACATGTACAAGTAAAATAGAGTAATAAATCTGTACAAATATATATACATTAATTCAATCTTTATTACTGAGCGCTTACTGTGTGCAGAGCACTGTACTAAGCACTTGGGAAGTCCAAGTTGGCAACATATAGAGACGGTCCCTACCCAACAACGGGCTCTCACTCTAGAAGGGGGAGACGGACAACAAAACCAAACAGGTGGACAGGTGTCAAGTCGTCAGAACAAATAGAATTAAAGCTAAACGCACATCATTGTAATAAATGCCATTATATTTTATTTAAAATATTTTTATTATATGTTATTATAATATATAATTATTAAGTATTTATTTTACTTGTACATATCTATTCTATTTATTTTATTTCGTTAATATGTTTTGTTTTGTTCTCCGTCTCCCCTTCCTAGACTGTGAGCCCATTGGTGGGTAGGGACCGTCTCTAGATGTTGCCAACTTGGACTTCCCAAGCGGTTAGTACAGTGCTCTGCACACAGTAAGCGCTCAATAAATATGATATTGATTGATTGATATATTATTATAACAAATGCCATTATTATTGTCAGTAACCAAGTAAAAAGAATAGTAAACATGCGCGTGTAAAATAGAGTAAGAAATCTGTACAAACATATATACATTAATTCAGTCATAATTATTGAGTGCTTACTGTGTGCAGAGCAATCGATCAATCGTATTTATTGAGCGCTTACTGTGTGCAGAGCACTGTACTAAGCGCTTGGGAAGTACAAGTTGGCAACATAGAGAGACAGTCCCTACCCAACAGTGGGCACCGGACTATGGTGCCGTGGGGAGGGGAAGGAGGTCCCCAAAAGGCATCCCACTTTGAACAGCGAGGGCCCGGCCTTGAGGGAAGCGGACTCAGTGGGCGTCTAAGACAGTTCCCGGGACTTTTCCCCCCCGCCCCGTTTCACTTTTATGATTCACCCAGGAAAATCGAAGGCCTCAGCCCTACCCATACAGGGCCCAGCCCAGAGGCGAAAGCGATCTGCCCTTGGCCAAGTCCAGCCCTTTCCGCCCAAGCGTCGATGACTCTCACCTAGGAATGCCCTCCCTCCGCACATCCCCTCTCCATCCCCCGCCCCGTCTTACCTCCTTCCCTTCCCCACAGCACCTGTATATATGGATATATGTTTGTACAGATTTATTACTCTATTTATTTGTTTATTTTGTACAGATCTATTTATTTTATTTTGTTAACATGTTTGGTTTTGTTCTCTGTCTCCCCCTTCTAGACTGTGAGCCCACTGTTGGGTAGGGACCGCCTCTATATGTTGCCAACTTGGACTTCCCAAGCGCTTAGTACAGTGCCCTGCACACAGTAAGCACTCAATAAATACGATTGATTGATTGATCCGCCAAACTAGCTGTCTTCCTCCCTTCAAAGCCCTCCTGAGCACTCACCTCCTCCTGGAAGCCTTCCCACACTGAGCCCCGTTTTTCCTTTCTTCCTCCCCATCCTCCCCGCCCTACCTCTGTCCCCTCCCCACAGCACCTGTATATATGTTTGTCCAGATTTATCCCTGTATTGTACTTGTCCATATTTACCATTCTATTAATCTTGTTAATGATGTGCATCTAGCTTCACTTTGATTTATTCCGATGACTTTTGTTAATAATGTGCATCTAGCTTCACTGCGATTTATTCCAATGACTTTTTTTAATGATAATGATGGCATTTATTAAGCACTTACTATGTGCAAAGCACTGTTCTAAGCGCTGGGGAGGTTACAAGGTGATCAGGTTGTCCCACGTGGGGCTCCCAGTCTTCATCCCCATTTTACAGATGGGGTAACTGAGGCCCAGAGAAGTGAAGTGACTTGCCCAAAGTCACCCAGCTGAGAATTGGTAGAGCCGGGGTTTGAACCCATGACCTCTGACTCCAAAGTCCGGGCTCTTTTCCACTGAGCCACGCTGCTTCTCATGATGTACATCTAGCTTCACTTCAATTTACTCTGAGGACTTGACACCCATCCACATGTTTGGTTTTGTTGTCTGTCTCCCCCTTCTAGACTGTGAGCCCGCTGTTGGGTAGGGACCGTCTCTGTATGTTGCCAACTTGTACTACCCAAGCGCTTATTACAGTGCTCTGCACACAGTAAGCGCTCAATAAATACGATTGATTGAATGAATGAATGAATGAATGCTTTGCACATAGTAAGCGCTTAACAAATACCATCATTATTGTTATTATTATTCTCTGGGTCTCAGTTTCCCTCATCTGTAAAATGGGGATTAAGGCTGTGAGCCCCCCCCCGGTACAACCTGATCACCTTGTAACCTCCCCAGTGCTTAGAACAGTGCTTTGTAAATAGTAAGCGCTTAACAAATACCATTAGTATTATTATTACCATCATCATTATTATGATGATGATGATTTGAGTTTGTTTGCCTCTGTTGGTTACCTAGCCCGGCCTTTGGCCGGGAATTCGGTTGCTCTCACCTGGGCCTCTGTCCCCTCTCTCAGTAGATCACTCCCTATCAATCAACCGTATCTATTGAGCGCTTACTATGTGCAGAGCACTGGATTAAGCGCTTGGGAGACCGCGTATAGGGATATGGACATAATCAATCATATTTATTGAGCACTTACTGTGTGCAGAGCACTGTACTAAGCGCTTGGGAAGTCCAAGTTGGCAACATATAGAGACGGTCCCTACCCATCAGTGGGCCCACAGTCTAGAAGGGGGAGACAGAGAACAAAACCAAACATACTAACAAAATGAAATAAATAGAATAGATATGTACAAGTAAAATAAATAAATAGAGTAATAAATATGTACAAACATATATGCATATATACAGGTGCTGTGGGGAAGGGAAGGAGGTAAGATGGGGGGGATGGAGAGAGGGACATAAGTGCCGTGAAGCTGAGGGAGGGCTGAATATTCATTCATTCAGTCATTCAGTCGTATTTATTGAGCACTTACTGTGTGCAGAGCACTGGACTAAGCGCTAGGGAAGTCCAAGTTGGCAACATACAGAGACGGTCCCTACCCGACAGCGGGCTCCCAGTCTAGAAGATGAGGGAACTGAGGCCCAGAGAAGTGAAGTGACTATCCAAGCAGCAGCAGAGGATGCCGTTTTTCCCAACGCCGTTTGCTGATTTGCAGCCGGGCTTTGCACGCGAAGAAAATCCAGAGCGGAGAGAGGAATTTCCCGGCCCAGCATTATCCGTTTATAGCATCGCCAGAGCCCCGCGATGGAATTACCATCGCGTAATCAATCTGTCTTTATCTGTGAACAGGACTTGTAATGGGCTTCTGGCCTAGAGCGAGGCCGGGTCTGGCTGAATTCGAATCCGCTTAACGACGGGAAGCAACATCATTTCTGTGGCATTTCCTCCTTCCTGCGGAGGCCGCATTCCTCTTTCCCCTCGTTCATCCATTCATTCATTCAGTCGTATTTATGGAGCGCTTACTGTGTGCAGGGCACTGGACTAAGCGCTTGGGAAGTACAAGCTGACAGCATTTTTCCTTGTTGGGAAAACCATTCCAGAGGAGATGCTGCTGAGAGGAGAAAGCGTTCGGTTCCGTTCCCCGGTTTCGGTACGACTCGGCGTGGCTCAGTGGAAATCAATCAATCAATCACCCAATCAAAGCTGGGTGACTCTGGGCAAGTCACTTCACTTCTCTGGGCCTCAGTTCCCTCATCTGTCAAATGGGGATGAAGACTGTGAGCCCCCCGTGGGACAACCTGATCACCTTGTAACGTCCCCAGTGCTTAGAACAGTGCTTTGCACATAGTAAGCGCTTTAATGGAGGCCATCATTATTATCATTGTTATTATTATTATTTTCCTTTTCTTCCCCTCCCTTCTGTGTCAGCCTGATGCCCCTTCTTGTCATCTCTGCTCCCCCACCAGCCCTCGGGCAATTACGTACCTATCTGTCATTTATTTCTATTAATATCTGTCTTCCCGTCTAGACTGGAGCTTGTTCATCAACATCATCATCAATCGTATTTATTGAGCGCTTACTGTGTGCAGAGCACTGTACTGTTGCGGGCAGGGAATGTCTGTTTAGTGCTCTCAAGCGCTTAGACCAGTGCTCTGCCCACAGTGAGTGCTCAAGAGAAGCAGCATGGCTCAGTGGAAAGAGCCCAGGCTTTGGAGTCAGGGGTCATGGGTTCAAATCCCAGCTCCACCAACTGTCAGCTGGGTGACTTTGGGCAAGTCACTTCACTTCTCCGTGCTTCAGTTCCCTTATCTGTAAAATGGGGATTAAGACTGTGAGTCCCCCCTGGGACAGACAACCTCATCACCTTGTAACCTCCCCAGCACTTAGAACAGTGCTTTGCACATAGTAAACACTTAATAAATGCCATCATTATTATTATTATTATTATTCATTCAGTCGTATTTATTGAGTGCTTACTGTGTGCAGAACACCGTACTAAGTGCTTGGAAAGGACAAGTCGGCAACATCTAGAGATGGTCCCTACCCAACAGCAGGCTCACAGTCTAGAAATTTATTTAAGTATTTATTCTACTTGTCCATATTTACTATTCTATTTACTTGGTTAATGATGTGCATTTAGCTTTAATTCTATTTATTCTGACGACTTGACACCTGTCCTCATGTTTCGTTTTGTGGTCCGTCTCCCCCTTCTAGACTGTGAGCCCGTTGTGGGGTAAGGACCGTCTCTATATGTCGCCGACCTGGACTTCCCAAGCGCTTAGTACAGTGCTGTGCACACAGTAAGCGCTCAATCAATACGATTGAATAAATGAATGAATAATCAGGTTAGGTACAGTCCTTGTCCCACATGGGGCTCCCAGTCTTCATCTCCATTTTACAGATTGGTAACGGAGGCACAGGGAAGTGACATGACTTGTCCAGGGTCATACAACAGACAGGTGGCAGAGCCGGGATTAGAGCCCACATCCCCTCTCCATCCCCACCGCCTTACCTCCTTCCCTTCCCCACAGCACCTGTATATATGTTTGTACGTATTTATTACTCTATTTATTTATTTTACTTATACATATTCTATTTATTTATTTTATTTTGTTAATATGTTTTGTTTCGTTCTCTGTCTCCCCCTTCTAGACTGTGAGCCCACTGTTGGGTAGGGACCGTCTCTATATGTTGCCAACCTGTACTTCCCAAGTGCTTAGTACAGTGCTGTGCACACAGTAAGTGCTCAATAAATGCGATTGATTGATTGATTGATCCTCTGACTCCCAAGCCTGTGCTCTTTTCCACTAGGTCCCGCTGCTCCCCCATTTAAAAGATGAGGGAACGGAGGCCCAGAGAAGTGAAGTGACTGGCCCAAGGTCACCCAGCAGACTAGTAATAATAATAATAATGATGATGATGGCACTTATTAAGCCCTTACTATGTGCAAAGCACTACTCTAAGCACTGGGGAGGTTACAGGGTGCTCAGGTTGTCCCACGGGGGGCTCACAGTCTTCATCCCCATTTTCCAGATGAGGTAACTGATGCCCAGAGAAGTGAATAATATTTATTTATTTTATTTGTATATATTTATTCTATTTATTTTATTCTGTTAATATGTTTTGTTTTGTTGTCTGTCTCCCCCTTCTAGACTGTGAGCCCATTGTTGGGTAGGGACCATCTCTATGTGTTGCCAACTTGTCCTTCCCAAGTGCTTAGTCCAGTGCTCTGCACACAGTAAGCGCCCAGTAAATATGATTGAATGAGTGAATGAAGTTGACAGCTTGTGTATGTTATACGTTGCCAACTTGTCCTTCCCAAGCGCTTAGTCCAGTGCTCTGCACACAGTATGTGCTCAATAAATACGATTGAATGAATGAATGAAGTTGCCAACTTGTATATGTTACATGTTGCCAACTTGTCCTTCCCAAGCGCTTAGTCCAGTGCTCTGCACACAGTAAGCGCTCAATAAATATGATTGGGGAATGAATGAATGAAGGGACTTGCCCAAAGTCACACAGCTGACAACTGGTGGGGCCAGGATTTGAACCCCTGACCTCTGACTCCAGAGCCCGGGCTCTTTCCACTGAGGGCCAGGATTATAACTCAGGTCCTTTGATTCCCAGGCCTGGGATCTTTCCAATAAGTCCCGCTGCTTCTCTTTTTATGTGCATAAACATCCGTGCTGTGCACATAGTAAGCGCTTAACAAATGCCATCATTATTATTATTATTATTATTATTATTATTATTATTATTTGAGTGTCCGTTTTCCCCTCTATAGTGTAAACTATGTTTAATGTATAGGGTAGGGACCGTCTCTATATGTTGCCAACTTGTCCTTCCCAAGCGCTTAGTCCAGTGCCCTGCACACGGTAAGTGCTCAATAAATACGATTGAATGAATGAATGAATGAATGAATGAACTCCATGTGGGCAAGGATCCTGCCTACCAACTCCGTGTTTCTAGACTCTCCCGAGCTTTTAGTCCAGTGTTCTGCACACAGAGAAGCAGCGTGGCTCAGTGGAAAGAGCCCGGGCTTTGGAGTCAGAGGTCATGGGTTCGAATCCCAACTCCGCCACATATGTGCTGTGTGACCTTGGGCAAGTCACTTAACTTCTCTGAGCCTCAGTTACCTCATCTGTAAAATAGGGATGAAGACTGTGAGCCCCCGTGGGACAACCTGATCACCTTGTATCCCCCCCCCCCAACGCTTAGAACGGTGCTTTGCACATAGTAAGCACTTAACAAATGCCATTATTATTATTATTATTATTGTAATGAAGAGAAGCAGCATGGCTCAGTGGAAGGAGCCCGGGCTTTGGAGTCCGAGGTCATGGATTCAAATCCCGGCTCCGCTATCAGCTGTGTGACTTTGGGCAAGTCATTTCACTTCTCTGTGCCTCAGTTACCTCATCTGTAAAATGGGGATGAAGACTGTGAGCCCCCCATGGGACAACCTGATCACCTTGTAACCTCCCTAGCGCTTAGCACAGTGCTTTGCACATAGTAAGCACTTAACAAATACCATCATCATTATTATTAGAAGTAGTAGTAGTATTTATTTTTCATATTTATTCTATTAATTTTATTTTGTTAATATCTTTTGTTTTGTTCTCTGTCTCTCCCTTCTAGACTGTGAGCCCACTGTTGGGTAGGGACCGTCTTGATATGTGGCCAACTTGGACTTCCCAAGCGCTTAGTCCAGTGCTCTGCACACAGTAAGCGCTCAATAAATACGATTGAATGAATGAATGAATGGGTAGACTGCAACAGGGTCGGTAGGCCCGATTCCAGTGGAGAGGAATCAGTTTCTGGGAGGTGAGTTTCCACGGGTTCTCAGATAACGTGATCTTGGTGACAAGAGAGAGTCACATCAGATGCTCCTTCTCTTTTAAGGAAGCAGAGGAGGCTTAATCATAATTAATGACAGCATTTATTCAGCGCTTACTATGCGCAAGGCACTGTTCTAAGCGCTGGGAGGTTACAAGGTGATCAGGTGGTCCCACGGGGGACTCCCGGTCTTCATCCCGATTTTCCAGATGAGGGAACTGAGGCCCAGAGAAGTGAAGTGACTTACCCAGAGTCACACAACTGACAGCACCTGTATATATGTATATATGTTTGTACATATTTATTACTCTATTTATTTACTTGCACATATTTATTCTATTTATTTTATTTGGTTAGTATGTTTGGTTTTGTCCTCTGTCTCCCCCTTCTAGACTGTGAGCCCGCTGTTGGGTAGGGACCGTCTCTATATGTTGCCAACTTGGACTTCCCAAGCGCTTAGTCCAGTGCTCTGCACACAGTAAGCGCTCAGTAAATATGATTGAATGAATGAATGAGTGAATTTACTTGTACATATTTATTCTATTTATTTTATTTTGTTAATACGTTTTGTTGTCTGTTTCCCCCTCCTAGACTGTGAGCCCGCTGTTGGGTAGGGACCGTCTCTGAATGTTGCCAACTTGGATTTCCCAAGCGCTTAGTCCAGTGCTCTGCACACAGTAAGCGCCCAATAAATATGATTGAATGAATGAATGAACAAATGCCATCATTATTATTATTAGAACAGTGCTTTGCACAGTGCTCTGCACACAGTAAGCGCCCAATAAATACGATTGAATGAATGAATGAACAAATGCCATCATTATTATTATTAGAACAGTGCTTTGCACAGTGCTCTGCACACAGTAAGCGCCCAATAAATACGATTGAATGAATGAATGACCAAATGCCATCATTATTATTATTAGAACAGTGCTTTGCACAGTGCTCTGTACACAGTAAGCGCCCAATAAATACGATTGAAGGAGTGAGTGAACAAATGCCATCATTATTATTATTAGAACAGTGCTTTGCACAGTGCTCTCCTCACAGTAAGTGCCCAATAAATACAATTGATTGAATGAATGAATGAACAAATGCCATCACTATCATTATTAGAACAGTGCTTTGCACATAGTAAGTGCTTAATGAATACAATCATTATTATTACTATTATTATTCATTCAGTCGTATTTATTGAGCACTTACTGTGAGCAGAGCACTCGACTAAGCTCTTGGGAAGTACAAGGTCACCCCGCAGAGGAGTGGTGTGTTTTGGTTTTTTTCCACCCCGCAGCGTAGCTCAGTGGAAAGAGCCCGGGCTTTGGAGTCAGAGGTCATGGGTTCGATTCCTGGCTCTGTCAGCTGGGTGACTTTGGGCAAGTCACTTCACTTCCCTGGGCCTCAGTGACCTCATCTGGAAAATGAGGATGAAGACTGTGAGCCCCCCGTGGGACAACCTGATCACCTGGTATCCTGCCCAGTGCTTAGAACAGTGCTTGGCACATAGTAAGCATTTAACAAATGCCATCATTATTATTATTATTATTAAAATGGGGATTAAGGCTGTGAGCCCCCCGTGGGACAACCTGATCACCTGGTATCCTGCCCAGCGCTTAGAACAGTGCTTTGCACATAGTAAGCGCTTAACAAATGCCATCATCATCATCATCACCCCCCTCCTGAATCACCTGAGTTTGATACGGTTTGCTTTCTTTTCTTTTCTCTTCCCATCTCCAGACTGTTCAGCTTGACCCTGAAGAAGCTCATTATGCTCAAGGAGATGGACAAGGATCTTAACTCGGTGGTCATCGCCGTGAAGCTGCAGGTCAGTACAGTCCCCGCCGGCGGGAGACAGCAAGGGCCGTGTGGAGAATCAATCAGTCGTATTTATTGAGCGCTCACTGTGTGCAGAGCACTGTACTAAGCGCTTTTGAAGTCCAAGCTGGCAACATCTAGAGACAGTCCCTACCCAACAGTGGGCTCACAGTCTAGAAGGGGGAGACAGAGAACAAAACCAAACATACTAACAAAATAAAATAAATAGAATAGTAAATTCATTCCTTCATTCAGTCGTATTTATTGAGCGCTTACTGTATGCAGAGCACTGTACTAAGCACTTGGGAAGTACAAGTTGGCAACATTTAGAGACAGTCTCTACCCAACAGTGGGCTCACAGTCTAGTAGGGGGAGACAGACAACAAAACAAAACATAGTTACAAAATAAAATAAATAGAATAGTAAATTCATTCATTCATTCAGTCGTATTTATTGAGCGCTTACTGTGTGCAGAGCACTGTACTAAGCACTTGGGAAGTACAAGTTGGCAACATATAGAGATGGTCCCTACCCAACAGTGGGCCCACATTCTAGTAGGGGGAGACAGACAACAAAACAAAACATACTAACAAAATAAAATAAATAGAATAGTAAATTCATTCCTTCATTCAGTCGTATTTATTGAGCGCTTACTGTGTGCAGAGCACTGGACTAAGCACTTGGGAAGTACAAGTAGGCAACATATAGAGATGGTCCCTACCCAACAGTGGGCCCACATTCTAGTAGGGGGAGACAGACAACAAAACAAAACATATTAACAAAATAAAATAAATAGAATAGTAAATTCATTCCTTCATTCAGTCGTATTTATTGAGCGCTTACTGTGTGCAGAGCACTGTACTAAGCGCTTGGGAAGTACCAGTTGGCAACATGTAGAGATGGTCTCTACCCAACAGTGGGCCCACAGTCTAGTAGGGGGAGACAGACAACAAAACAAAACATATTAACAAAATAAAATAAATTGAATAGTAAATTCATTCCTTCATTCAGTCGTATTTATTGAGCGCTTACTGTGTGCAGAGCACTGTACTAAGCGCTTGGGAAGTACCAGTTGGCAACATGTAGAGATGGTCTCTACCCAACAGTGGGCCCACAGTCTAGTAGGGGGAGACAGACAACAAAACAAAACATAGTAACAAAATAAAATAAGTAGAACAGTAAATTCATTCGTTCATTCAGTCGTATTTATTGAGCGCTTACTGTGTGCAGAGCACTGGACTAAGCGCTTGGGAAGTCCAAGTTGTCACTTCGTGTCGGTTGCAGGGTTCAAAGAGGATCCTGCGCTCCAACGAGATCGTCCTTCCGGCCAGCGGGTTGGCGGAGACGGAGCTCCAGCTGACTTTCTCACTCCAGGTGGGTCTCCCCCACTACCTTATTCCCTTCCCAGCTTTTGGATGACTTGTGTGTCTTCAGACGTGACGACATAGAAGTCGCTTAGTCCAGTGCTTTGCACACAGTAAGCGCTCAATAAATAGGATTGAATGAATGAATGAATAGAAATACTCCTTAGTGATTGGAAGAGAGATCACTCCCAAATCCGACATGACTGGCTAACTCACTGGGAAGTGAGTTAGAGAAGCAGCGGGGCTCAGTGGAAAGAGCCCGGGCTTTGGAGTCAGAGGTCATGTGTTCGAATCCTGGCTCTGCCAACTGTCAGCTGTGTGACTTTGGGCAAGTCACTTCACTTCTCTGGGCCCCAGTTACCTCATCTGTAAAATGGGGATTAAGACGGTGAGCTCCCCGTGGGACAACCTGATCACCTTGTTACCTCCCCAGCGCTTAGAACAGTGCTTTGCATATAGGAAGCGCTTAATAAATGCCATCATTATTATTATTATTATTCCCATGAAGGCCGTCCCGCTGCCACCCTCCTCCTGCAAGAGCCCCCGGGGCGGCCCCATAATAATAATAATGGCATTTATTAACCACTTACTATGTGCAAAGCACTGTTCTAAGCGCTGGAGAGGTTACAAGGTGATCAGGTTGTCAATCAATCAATCAATCGTATTTATTGAGCGCTTACTGTGTGCAGAGCACTGTACTAAGCACTTGGGAAGTCCAAGTTGGCAACGTATAGAGACGGTCCCTACCCAACAGTGGGCTCACAGTCTAGAAGGGGGAGACAGAGAACAAAACCGAACATACTAACAAAATAAAATAAATAAAATAGATATGTACAAGTAAAATAAATAGATTAATAAATCCGTACAAACACATATACATATATACAGGTGCTGTGGGGAAGGGAAGGAGGTAAGACAGGGGGATGGAGAGGGAAAGGAGGGGGAGAGGAAGGAGGGGGCTCAGTCTGGGAAGGCCTTCCTGGAGGAGGGGAAGGCCTGTGGGGGCTCACACTCTTAATCCCCATTTTCCAGATGAGGTAACTGAGGCCCAGAGAAGTGAAGTGACTTGCCCAAAGTCACCCAGCTGACAATTGGCGGAGCCGGGGTTTGAACCCATGGCCTCTGACTCCAAAGCCCGGGCTCTTTCCACTGAGCCACGCTGCTTCTCTGCCATCCCACTCCGGCCACGGGCCAGGCCCCCACCACCGGCACTCTCTCAGTCAGCTGAATTTATTGAGCGCTTACTGTGTGCGGAGCACTGGTCTGAGCGCTTTGGAGAGTGCAGTAAGACAATAAACAGACCCATTTCCTGCCCACAGTTATCACCAGGCTCGGGGAAGACCTCTGCAATTGTCCCCATAGTCTGGCGAGGGAAGTTGAGGCACATGGAGAATGACTCCCTCCAAGAACAGTGCTTTGCACATAGTAACTCTGTGCCTCAGTTACCTCTTCTGTAAAATGGGGATTAAGACTGTGAGCCCCACGTGGGACAACCTGATCACCTTGTAAACTCCCCAGCGCTTAGAACAGTGCTTTGCACGTAGTAAGTGCTTAATAAATGCCATTATTAATTATTAAATGCAATTATAAAGGCAGTCCGAGTTACCCAGCTCTCCATCCTACTAAGCACCCTCCTCGGTGGGATTCTGGAGCACTTGGCTATGCCGAGTGACCACGGTATTCATTCATTCATTCATTCAGTCGTATTTATTGAGCGCTTACTGTGTGCAGAGCACTGGACTAAGCGCTTGGGAAGTACAAGTTGGCAACATATAGAGACAGACCCTACCCAACAGCGGGCTCACAGTCTGGGCTGACGATAGGGGTGGGGAGGGGGAAGGAGAAAGCGGGTAGCGTGGCCCAGTGGAAAGAGCCCGGGCTTTGGAGTCTGAGGTCATGGGTTCAAATCCCGTCTCCGCCACTTGTCAGCCGTGTGATTTTAGGCAAGTCACTTCACTTCCCTGTGCCTCAGTTACCTCATCCGTAAAAGGGGGGATTAAGACCGCGAGCCCCATGTGGGACAACCTAATTACCTTTCAGCGCTTAGAACAGTGCTTTCAACGTAGTAGGTGCTTAACAAATGCCGTCATTAGCGGAAAGAGCCTGGGCTTTGGAGCCAGAGGTCGTGGGTTCAAATCCCGGCTCCGCCACTTGTCAGCTGGGTGACTTTGGGCAAGTCACTTAACTTCTCTGGGCCTCAGTTCCCTCATCTGTAAAATGGGGACGAAAACTGTGAGCCCCACATGGGGCAACCTGATCAGCTTGTATCTACCCCAGCGCTTAGAACAGTGCTTTGCACATAGTAAGCGCTTAACAAATACCAACATTATTATTCACCCCAGGGTCGGGAGATTCCGGGAGGGTCGGAGACTGCGTTTAATCGAAGCCGTGTAAGCCGCGCCCTCGGGGACAGTCTTGAAGCAGGGAGGCGGACGTGAACAGAAATAAGTAAATCATCATCATCATCATCAATCGTATTTATTGAGCGCTTACTATGTGCAGAGCACTGTACTAAGCGCTTGGGAAGTACAAATTGGCAACATCTAGAGACAGTCCCTACCCAACAGTGGGCTCACAGTCTAAAAGGGGGAGACAGAGAACAAAACCAAACATACTAACAAAATAAAATAAATAGAATAGATATGTACAAAATAAATAAATAAATAGAGTAATAAATATGTACAAACATATATACAGGTGCTGTGGGGAAGGGAAGGAGGTAAGATGGGGGGGATGGAGAGGGGGACGAGGGGGAGAGGAAGGAAGGGGCTCAGTCTGGGAAGGCTTCCTGGAGGAGGTGAGCTCTCAGCAGGGCCTTTGACAATGGGGCTCGTCCGGGGGGGGTGAATAAAGGGAAGAAGTCAGGACGACGCAGAAGGGATTGGGAGAAGGGGAATGGGAAGGCCTCCTGGAGGTGGTGGGCCTTCAATAAGAGGAGCATCCGAGGGAGGTGAGAGAAAGCAGCCGTGACTTCGAGAATCCGTTTCCCCGGGGCCCGGCTCCGGGCCGCGTCCGCCGGCGTCGGGGGGATCCCCTTGCCACCTCCCAAGGAATAAGAGACGGGATTCCCACCTTCGAGCGGCTCCCCATCCCAACGGGACAGACTCAAGTTCCCCCTGGGCCGGAAGCCCACCGTGGGCAAGGAACAGCCCTACCAACTCTGTGACATCGCTTAGTACAGCGCTCGATAAATCAATCAATCAATCAATCGTATTTATTGAGCGCTTACTATGTGCAGAGCACTGTACTAAGCGCTTGGGAAGTACAAATTGGCAACACATAGAGACAGTCCCGACCCAACAGTGGGCTCACAGTCTAAAATGGGGAGACAGAGAACAAAACCAAACATACCAACAAAATAAAATAAATAGGATAGAAATATACAAGTAAAATAAATAAATAGAGTAATAAATATGTACAACCATGAATATGTACTTCCCATAAATAGGGAAGCAGCGTGGCTCAGTGGAAAGAGCCCGGGCTTTGGAGTCAGAAGTCAGGGGTTCAAATCCCGGCTCCGCCACTTGTCAGCTGGGTGACTTTGGGCAGGTCACTTCACTTCTCTGGGCCTCAGTGGCCTCATCTGGAAAATGGGGATGCAGACTGTGAGCCCCCCGTGGGACCACCTGATCACCTTGTAACCTCCCCAGCGCTTAGAACAGTGCTTTGCACATAGTAAGCGCTTCATAAATGCCGTCATTATTATTATACCATGCATTGAAGTTGGAGAAGCAGCGTGGCTCAGCGGAAAGAGCTGGGCCTTTGGAGTCGGAGGTTGTGGGTTCAAATCCCAGCTCTGCCAATTGTCAGCTGTGCGACTTTGGGCAAGTCACTTCACTTCTCTGGGCCTCAGTTCCCTCATCTGGAAAATGGGGATTAAGACTGTGAGCCCCCCGTGGGACAACCTGATCACCTTGTAATCTCTCCAGCGCTTAGAACGGTGCTTTGCACACAGTAAGCGCTTAATAAATGCCGTTAAAAAAAGAAAAGAAGAAGGGAAAGCGATAGACACAAGTAAATAAATCACCGACCAGAGAAATCGATGGGCGCCGAGTGGGCCGACGGGGCAAGTACAACTGCGAACGTGGAGGGAAGCGGCGGGGCTCAGAAAATAATAATAATAATAATAATAAGTATGGTATTTGTTATTCATTCATTCAGCTGTACTTACTGAGCACTTACTGTGTGCAGAGTATTATTTAATAATACTTAAGTATTACTAAGTATTAAGTAATTATTACTATTAAGTATTAATTAAGTATTAATATATTAATTGAGTATTAATTAATTAAGTATCGATACTTAATGCTATTAAGTATTAAGTATTATTTAATAATACTTAAGTATTACTAAGTATTAAGTAATTAAGTATTAATTAAGTATTAATATATTAATTGAGTATTGATTAATTATCAAAGCTTAATGCTATTGAGTATTAAGTATTATTTAATAATTCTTAAGTATAATTAAGTATTATAATTTAAGTATAACTTAATAATAATTATTATTATTATTGCTGTGGGCACAGCTCTGTACTAAACACTTGGGAGAATCTACTACAACAATAAGCAGACACATTCCCGGCCCACAGCTGGGAGAGCCGGGATTGAATCCCCATTTTAAAGATGAAGAAATGGAGGTTCGGAGAAGTCAATCAATCAGTCATATTTATTGGGCGCTTACCGTGTGCAGAGCACTGTACTAAGCACTTGGAAGGTGTTAAGCGCTTACTAAGTGCCAGGCACTGTTCTGAGCCCTGGGGTAGAATACAATAATGATAATGATGGCATTTATTAAGTGCTTACTATGTGCCAAGCACTGTTCTAAGCGCTGATACCAGGGGATCAGGTTGTCCCACGTGGGGCTCACAGTCTTCACCCCCATTTTACAGATGAGGGAACTGAGCCCCAGAGAAGTTAAGTGGCTTGCCCAGGGTCACACAGCAGACAAGTGGCCTGGGAATCAGAGGTCCTGGGTTCTAGTCCCGGCTCTGCCACTTCGTCTGTCGTGTGACCTTGGGCAGGTCACTTGCCAACTTGTACTTCCCAAGCGCTTAGTCCAGTGCTCTGCACACAGTAAGCGCTCAATAAATACGATTGATTGATTGACTTCTCCAAACCTCCTTTTCTTCATCTTTAAAATGGGGATTCAATCCCGGCTCTCCCTGCTGTGGGCCGGGAATGTGTCTGTTTATTGTTGTAGTAGATTCTCCCAAGCGTTTAGTACAGAGCTCTGCCCACAGCAATAATAATAATGGCATTTATTAAGCGCTTACTATGTGCAAAGCACCGTTCTAAGCGCTGGGGCGGTTACAAGGTGATCAGGTTGTCCCACGGGGGGCTCACAGTCTTCATCCCCATGTTACAGATGAGGTCACTGAAGCCCAGAGAAGTGAAGCGACTTGCCCAAAGTCACCCAGCTGACAGTTGGCGGAGCCAGGATTTGAACCCATGACCTCTTGACTCCAAAGCCTGCGCTCTTTTCGCTGAGCCGGACAGCCAGCGTTCAATAAATACGACTGAATGAATGCTTAAACCGCGCGCCCTTCGTGGGACAGGGTCTTTGTATATCTATTCTATTTATTTTATTTTATTATTATTTTATTTTATTTTATTTTGTTAGTATGTTCGGTTTTGTTTCTGTCTCCCCCTTTTAGACTGTGAGCCCACTGTTGGGTAGGGACTGTCTCTATGTGTTGCCAATTTGTACTTCCCAAGCGCTTAGTACAGTGCTCTGCGCATAGTAAGCGCTCAATAAATACGATTGATTGATTGATTGATTGTTGGGTAGGGACCGTCTCTAGATGTTGCCAATTTGTACTACCGAAGCGCTCAGTCCAGTGCTCTGCACGTAGTAAGCACTCAATAAATACGATTGATGATGATGATGATGATGATGATGATGACGTGATGGGCTCGTGTCCCCTCCCCAGCTCAGAACACTGGTGGACACGTAGTAAGCGCCCAACACGTCCCGTAGTTATGATCGTCGGTCGGGGAAGGGCTCCGAGAGCGCCGGAGGCATTAAGGATGTGGGGGAAAGATGTGCCTGCGGGGACGGGCAGAGCTCACGTGCCGTGGAGAAGCAGCGTGGCTCAGTGGAAAGAGCCCGGGCTTTGGAGTCAGAGGTCATGGGTTCAAATCCTGGCTCCGCCACTTGTCAGCTGGGTGACTTGGGGCAAGTCACTTCACTTCTCTGGGCCTCAGTCACCTCATCTGGAAAATGGGGATGAAGACTGTGAGCCCCCCCGTGGGACAACCTGATCACCTTGTAACCTCTCCGGCGCTTAGAGCAGTGCTTTGCACATAGTAAGCGCTTTATAAATGCCATTATTATTATTATTATTATTATTAACCCAGTCTGCCCTCCCCGAGCCCGCCGTCCGTCACCTTGCCTAAGGTCACACAGCAGACAAGTGGCCTGGGAATCAGAGGTCCTCGGTTCCAGTCCCGGCTCTGCCACTTTGTCTGCCGTGTGACCTTGGGCAGGTCACTTGACTTCCCCGAACCTCCATTTCTTCATCTTTAAAATGGGGATTCAATCCCGGCTCTCCCTGCTGTGGGCCGGGAATGTGTCTGTTTATTGTTGTAGTATATTCTCCCAGGCGTTTAGTACAGAGCTCTGCCCACAGCAATAATAATAATAATTATTATGTATTATTAAAGCATGCAATAATAATTATTATTATTAATTATTATTATTTATTATTTTACTTGTACATTTCTATCCTACATATTTTATTTTGTTGGTATGTTTGGTTCTGTTCTCTGTCTCCCCCTTATAGACTGTGAGCCCACTGTTGGGTAGGGACTGTCTCTATGTGATGCCAATTTGTACTTCCCAAGTGCTTAGTACAGTGCTCTGCACATAGTAAGCGCTCAATAAATACGATTGATTGATTGATTGATTTATAATTATTATATATTATTATTTTTTGTTATTATTAAAGCATTTGGCCCCGGCTCGTGGGGTTCATTCATTCATTCATTCAGTTGTATTTATTGAGCACTTACTGTGTGCAGAGCACTGGACTAAGCGCTTGGGAAGTCCAAGTTGGCAGCATATAGAGTCGGTCCCTACCCAACAGTGGGCTCACAGTCTAGAAGGGGGAGACAGACAACAAAACAAAACATATTAACAAAAATTGCCTGCTGTGTGACCTTGGGCAAGTCACTTAACTTCTCCGTACCTCAGTTATCTCCTCAGTATAATGGGGATGAAAACCTTCTCTCCTCCAATTTAGGCAGTGAGCCCCATGGGGAAAGGGACTGGGTCCAACTCTCCCCTTTTTAGACTGTGAGCCCACTGTTGGGTAGGGACCGTCTCTATATGTTGCCAACTTGTACTTCCCAAGCGCTTAGTACAGTGCTCTGCACACAGTAAGCGCTCAATAAATACGATTGATTGATTGATTGATCAGGGCCCCGGGGAGAAGGGCGGGGAAACGGGGGCGGCCGGGCTCTGTGGCCCTGAGAGCCCGCTATTGGGTAGGGACCGTCTCTATCTGTTACTATTTACTTATTTATTTTACTTGTACCTATTTATTCTGTTTATTTCATTTGGTTTATATGTTGTGGTTGGTCCCCGGCAGTACCCTCACTTCCTCAAGCGGGATGCCAACAAGCTGCAGATCATGCTGCAGAGGAGGAAGCGCTACAAGAACCGAACCATCCTGGGCTACAAGACGCTGGCTGTGGGGCTTATCGACATGGCCGAGGTAAGACCATCATCATCATTATTATTATTATTATTATTATTATCATCATCATCATTATTATTATTATTATTATTATTATTCCCTTCAAAACCCTACTGAGAGCTCCCCTCCTCCAGGAGGCCTTCCCACACTGAGCCCCCTCCTTCCTCTCCTTCTCCTCCCCCTCCCCATCCCCCCCCCCGCCTTACCTCCTTCCCCTCCCCACAGCACCTGGATATATGTATATATGTTTGTACGGATTTATTACTCTATTTTATTTGGACATATCTATTCTATTTATTTTATTTTGTAAATATGTTTTGTTTTGTTCTGTGTCTCCCCCTTCTAGACTGTGAGCCCGCTGTTGGGTAGGGAAGCCTTCCCAGACTGAGCCCCCTCCTTCCCCTCCCCATCGCCCCGCCTTACCTCCTTCCCCTCCCCACAGCACCTGTATATATGTATATATGTTTGTACGGATTTATTACTCTATTTATTTCTTTATTTTATTTGGACATATTTAATTCTATTTATTTTATGCTGTTAATATGTTTTGTTTTGTTGTCTGTCTCCCCCTTCTAGACTGTGAGCCCTTAAGCGCTTAGTACAGTGCTCTGCACATAGTAAGCGCTCAATAAATACGATTGATTGATTGATTGATTGAGCCCGCTGTTGGGTAGCGACCATCTCTATATGTTGCCAACTTGGACTTCCCAAGCGCTTAGTCCAGTGCTTTGCTCACAGTCAGTGCTCAATAAATACGATTGAATGAATGAATGAATGACTCTGCCGCTTGGCTACTGTGTGACCTTGGGCGAGTCACTCCCTGGGCCTCAAGTTACCTCATCTGTAAAATGGGGGTGAAGACTGTGAGCCCCATGTGGGGCAGGGACTCCGTCCAACCCGGTTACCTTGTTTCTACCCCAGTTCTCAGAACAGTGCCAGTGTTAAGTAAGCACTTAACAGATGCCGTTTAAAAAAATAAATAATAATAATAATTTTGGTATTTGTTAAGCGCTTACTATGTGCAAAGCACTGTTCTAAGCGCTGGGGAGGATACAAGGTGATCAGGTTGTCCCATGTGGGGCTCACAATCTCAATCCCCATTTTACAGATGAGGTAACTGAGGCATAGAGAAGTTCAGTGACTTGCCCAAAGTCACACAGCTGACAAGTGGCAGAGCCGGGATCTGAACCCATGACCTCTGACTCCAAAGCCCGGGCTCTTTCCTCTGAGCCATGGGATAATAATAATAATAATGATGGCATTTATTAAGCACTTACTACGTGCCAAGCGCTGTTCTAAGCGCTGGGGAGTTTACAAGGTGATCAGGTTGTCCCAGGCGGGGCTCACAGTCTTAATCCCCATTTTACAGACGAGGGACGAGGGAATGTGCTTGTTCATTCATTCGCTAGACTAAGCCACCCCCCACAGCACTTATGTCCACATCTGACCCTTATTGATGTTTATTAATGTCTGTTTCCCCCTCTAGACTGTAAGCTCGTTGTGGGCAGGGAATGTGTTTGTTCATTCATTCACTAGACTGTAAGCTCGTTGTGGACAGGGAATGTGTTTGTTTATTCATTCATTCACTAGACTAAGCCACCCCCACAGCACTTATGTCCATATCTGACCCTTATTGATTTTTATTAATGTCTGTTTCCCCCTCTAGACTGTAAGCTCATTGTGGGCAGGGAATGTGTTTATTCATTCATTCACTAGACTAAGCCACCCCCACAGCACTTATGTCCATATCTGACCCTTATTGATGTTTATTAATGTCTGTTTCCCCCTCTAGACTGTAAGCTCGTTGTGGGCAGGGAATGTTGCCGACTTGTCCTTCCCAAGCCCTTAGTCCAGTGCTCTGCACACAGTAAGCGCTCAATAAATATGATTGAATGAATGAATGTGTTTGTTTATTCATTCATTCACTAGACTGTAAGCTCGTTGTGGGCAGGGAATGTGCCAACTTGTACTTCCCAAGCCCTTAGTCCAGTACTCTGCACACAGTAAGCGCTCAATGAATACGATTGAATGAATGAATGTGTTTGTTCATTCATTCACTAGACTAAGCTCATTGTGGGCAGGGACTGTGTTTGTTTATTCATTCATTCACTAGACTAAGCCACCCCCACAGCACTTATGACCATATCTGACACTTATTGATGTTTATTAATGTCTGTTTCCCACTCTAGACTGTAAGCTCATTGTGGGCAGGGAATGTGCCAGGTTGTACTTCCCAAGCACTTAGTCCAGTGCTCTGCACACAGTAAGCGCTCAATAAATACGATTGAATGAATGAATGTGTTTGTTCATTCATTCACTAGACTGTAAGCTCATTGTGGGCAGGGAATGTGTTTGTTCATTCATTCACTAGACCGTAAGCTCGTTGTGGGCAGGGGATGTGTTTGTTCATTCATTCATTCAATCGTATTTATTCATTCCTTCAATCGTATTTATTGAGCGCTTACTGTGCGCCGAGCACTGTACTACGCGCTTGGGAGGTACAGGTCGGCAACGTTTAGAGACGGTCCCGATCCGACAACGGGCTCCCAGTCTAGAAGGGGGAGAAGGACAACAAAACAAAACATGTGGACAGGTGTCAAGTCGTCAGAACGGATAGAATTAAAACTAGATGCACATCATTAACAAAATAAATTGAATAGTAAATATGTACAAGTAAAATAAATAGAGTAGTAAATCTGTACAACAACGGGCTCCCAGTCTAGAAGGGGGAGACGGACAAGAAAACCAAACACGTGGACAGGTGTCAAGTCGTCAGAACAGATAGAATTAAAGCTAGATGCACATCATTAACAAAATAAATGGAATAGTAAATATGTACAAGTGAAATAGAGTAGTAAATCTGTACAACAACGGGCTCCCAGTCTAGAAGGGGGAGATGGACAACAAAACAAAACACGTGGACAGTTGTCAAGTCGTCAGAGCAGATAGAATTAAAGCTAGATGCACATCACTAACAAAATAAGTGGAATAGTAAATACGTAAAAGTGAAATAAATAGAGTAGTAAATCTGTACAACAACAGGCTCCCAGTCTAGAAGGGGGAGACATAAGAAAACCAAACACGTGGACAGGTGTCAAGTCATCAGAACAGATAGAATTAAAGCTAGATGCACATCATTAACAAAATTAATGGAATAGTAAATATGTACAAGTAAAATAAATAGAGTAGTAAATCTGTACAACAACGGGCTCCCAGTCTAGAAGGGGGAGACAGACAACAAAACAAAACATGTGGACAGGTGTCAAGTCGTCAGAACAGATAGAATTAAAGCTAGATGCACATCCTTAACAAAATAAATGGAATAGTAAATATGTACAAGTAAAATAAATAGAGTAGTAAATCTGTACAACAACGGGCTCCCAGTCTAGAAGGGGGAGACACAAGAAAACCAAACACGTGGACAGGTGTCAAGTCGTCAGAACAGATAGAATTAAAGCTTGATGCACATCATTAACAAAATAAATGGAATAGTAAGTATGTACAAGCAAAATAGAGTAGTAAATCTGTACAAACATATATACAGGTGCTGTGGGGAGGGGAAAGTGATAGGGCGGGGGGGGTGTCAAGTTGTCAGAACAGATAGAATTAAAGCTAGATGCACATCATTAACAAAATAAATGGAATAGTAAATATGTACAAGTAAAACAAATAGAGTAGTAAATCTGTACAACAACGGGCTCCCAGTGTAGAAGGGGGAGACGGACAACAAAAGAAAACATGTGGACAGATAGAATTAAAGCTAGATGCACTTCGTTAACAAAATAAATGGAATAGTAAATATGTACAAGTAAAACAGAGTAGTAAATCTGTACAAACATATATACAGGTGCTGTGGGGAGGGGAAAGTGATAGGGCATGGGGAGTGTCAAGTTGTCAGAACAGATAGAATTAATGTTAGATGCACATCATTAACAAAATAAATGGAATAGTAAATATATACAAGTAAAATAAATAGAGTAGTAAATCTGTTAAACAAGGGGTTCCCAGTGTAGAAGGGGGACACGGACAACAAAAGAAAGCATGTGGACAGATAGAATTAAAGCTAGGTGCACATTAATAGAATAAATGCAATAGTAAATATGGACAAGTGAAATAAATGGAGTAGTAAATCTGTACAAACATATATACAGGTGCTGTGGGGAGGGGAAAGTGATAGGGCGGGGGGGTGTCAAGTTGTCAGAACAGATAGAATTAAAGCTAGATGCACATCATTAACAAAATAAATGGAATAGTAAATATGGACAAGGAAAATAGAGGAGTAAATCTGTACAACAACGGGCTCCCAGTGTAGAAGGGGGAGACGGACAACAAAAGCAGCGTGGCTCAGTGGAAAGAAAACGGGCTTTGGAGTCAGAGGTCATGGGTTCAAATCCCGACTCTGCCACATGTCTGCTGGGTGACCTTGTGCAAGTCGCTTAACTTCTCCGAGCCTCAGTTCCCTCATCTGTAAAATGGGGATTAAGACTGTGAGCCCCACGGGGGGCAATTTGATCACCACGTATCCCCCCCAGCGCTTAGAACAGCGCTGTGCACATAGTGAGCGCTTAACAAATGCCATCAAAAAAAAAAAAGAAAACGTGGACATTTAACGATGTGCACGTCGTTAACAAAATAAATGGAATAGTAAATAAGGACAGGTAAAATAAATAGAGTAGTAAATCTGTACAAACATATTTACAGGTGCTGTGGGGAGGGGAAGGAGGTAGGACAGGGGTGAGGGGTCCCCCCTCCATCCCCCACATCTTGCCTCCTTCCCTTCCCCACAGCACCTGTATATATGTATATATGTTTGTACAGATTTATTACTCTATTTATTTTACTTGTACCTATCTATTCTATTTATTTTATTTTGTTAGTATGTTTGGTTTTGTTCTCCGTCTCCCCCTTTTAGACTGTGATCCCACTGTCGGGTAGGGACTGTCTCTAGATGTTGCCAGTTTGTACTTCCCAAGCGCTTAGTCCAGTGCTCTGCACATAGTAAGCGCTCAATAAATACGACTGATGATGATGGGGAGGAGGAGACCGGACCGGAGTCCGACCCGATTGCGTCGTATCTGCCCCAGCGTCCGGCACGGTGCCGGGCACGCGGTCGACGCTCAATCCGCCCTGATGATTTTGAGTTTTCCCAAAACTCTGAGGACCGAGGGCTGGCCTGACCTGCTTTTTCCCGCCTATCCCGTCCCCCCCGAAAGGTGATGCAGCATCCCAGCGAGGGAGCCCTCATCCTCGGCCTGCACAGCAACGTGAAGGACGTGGCCGTCCCCGTAGCAGAGATCAAAATCTACTCCCTGTCCAGCCAGCCCATCGACCACGAAGGAATCAAGACCAAGCTGTCCGGTAAGCCTGGCGAGGGGCGGGCCACCCCCGCCCCGATTTCATTCAATCATTCCTTCATTCAGTCGTACTTATTGAGCGCTTACTGCGTGCAGAGCACTGGGAAGGCCAAGTCGGCAACGTCTAGAGGCGGTCCCTACCCGACAACGGGCTCCCAGTCTAGAAGGGGGAGACGGACGACAAAGCAAGACACGTGGGCAGGTGTCAAGTCGTCAGAATAAATAGAAATAAAGCTAGGTGCACATCATTAACAAAATAAATAGAACGGTAAATATGGACAAGTAAAATAAATAATAGAGTAATAAATCTGGACAAACATATATACAGGGGCTGTGGGGAGGGGAAGGAGGTAGGGCGGGGGGGATTCATTCATTCGCCTGATCACCTTGTAACCTCCCCAGCGCTTAGAACAGTGCTTTGCACATAGGAAGCGCTTAATAAATGCCATCATTATTATTATTCAGTTGTATTTGTTGAGCGCTTACTGTGTGCAGAGCACTGGACTAAGCGCTTGGGAAGTCCAAGTTGGCAACATATAGAGACAGCCCCTACCCAACAACGAGCTCACAGTCTAGAAGGGGAAGACAGAGAACAAAACAAAACATATTAATAAAATAAATAGAATAAATATGTACAAATAAAATAGAGTAATAAATTCATTCATTCATTCAGTCGTATTTATTGAGCGCTTACTGTGTGCAGAGCACTGTGCTAAGCGCTTGGGAAGTCCAAGTTGGCAACATCTAGAGACGGTCCCTACCCGACAGCGGGCTCACAGTTTAGAAGGGGGAGACAAGACAACAAAACAAAACATATTAACAAAATAAAGTAAATAGAATAAATATCTAGACTGTGAGCCCACTGTTGGGTAGGGCCTGTCTCTAGATGTTGCCAACTTGTACTTCCCAAGCGCTTAGTACAGTGCTCTGCACACAGTAAGTGCTCAATCAATACGATTGAATGAATGAATGAATATATGTATATATGTTTGTACATATTTATTACTCTATTTTACTTGTACATATTTATTCTATTTATTTTATTTTGTTAATATGTTTTGTCTTGTTGTCTCCCCTTCTATCAATCAATCAATCAATCAATCGTATTTATTGAGCGCTTCCTGTGTGCAGAGCACTGTACTAAGCCCTTGGGAAGTACAAGTTGGCAACACATAGAGACAGTCCCTACCCAACCGGGACTAGCCTGTGAGCCCGCTGTCGGGTAGGGACCGTCTCTAGATGTTGCCAACTTGGACTTCCCAAGCGCTTAGTCGAGTGCTCTGCACACAGTAAGCGCTCAATAAACACGATTGAGTGAATGAACGTACAAATAAAGTAAGGAAATAGAGTAATAAATCCGTACAAACATATATAGATATATATAGGTGCTGTGGGGAGGGGAAGGAGGTAAGGTGGATGGGGAGGAGGAGAGGAAAAAGGGGGCTCATTCATTCATTCATTCAATCATATTTATTCATATTCATATTTATTGAGCGCTTACTGTGTGCAGAGCACTGTACTAGGCGCTTAGTCTGGGAAGGCCTCGCGCCTGACCTTCCCGAGCCCCAACCCCATCCCGGGTGCTGCTCGGGAGAGCGGCAGCCCCGTCGGGCCGCCTCCGAGGGCGGAGCGCGGAGGAGGTGGGTGGCCCAGCGTTCCCCTCACTCTTCGCTCACCTTTGGGCCCCCAGACCGCTCTCCCGACATCGACAACTATTCCGAAGAGGAGGAGGAGAGTTTCTCGTCGGAACAGGAAGGGAGCGACGATCCGCTACACGGGCAGGTGCGTGTCCGTGCCCCCGACCCGCCGCCGGGCCCCGCTGCTCCCCGGGCCGGGCCCGGCCTCTCCCGGAGACCTCCCGCGCTCTGCGCCCCTGGGGTCCCGCCCGGCCCCCCAGCTGAAATCTCGGGCGGCGATGGAGGGTACCGCTGACCCTTTGCCCCCTGCCCAGGACCTGTTCTACGAAGACGAGGATCTGCGCAAGGTGAAGAAGACCCGAAGGAAACTGACCTCCGCCTCGGCCATCACCCGGGTACGTCCTGGGGCCTTCCCTTCTATCGTCATCATCAATCGTATTTATTGAGCGCTGACTGTGTGCAGAGCACTGGACTAAGCGCTTGGGAAGCCCAAGTTGGCAACATACAGAGACGGTCCTTACCCAACAGTGGGCTCACAGTCTAAAAGGGGGAGACAGAGTACAAAACCAAAGATACTAAAAAAATAAAATAAATAGAATAGATATGTACAAGTAAAATAAATAAATAGAGTAATAAATATGTCCAAACATGTATACATATATACAGGTGCTGTGGGGAAGGGAAGGAGGTAAGATGGGGGGGATGGTGAGGGGGACGAGGGGGAGAGGAAGGAAGGGGCTCAGTCTGGGAAGGCCTCCTAGAGGAGGTGAGCTCTCAGTAGGGCCTTCTAGACTGTGAGCCCACTGTTGGGCAGGGACCGTCTCTATATGTTGCCAACTCGGACTTCCCAAGCGCTTAGTCCAGTGCTCTGCACACAGTAAGCTCTCAATAAATACAATTGAATGATTCCCCCGCTTCCCTCCCTCCTGGGAATCGGACCGGGCCTGCTCCTCACGCTCGAGTCACTTCCCCGTCAGCGGGCCCCGAGGACGCGACTTCCACGGTTTCTATTAAATGCAGTCTCTGACCCTCCCGAAATCTCCCCACCCCGGGACGAATCCCCCGTACCCGCCTTCTCCTTCCCCCTCCCCACCCATACAGTGGTCATTCATTCATTCATTCAATCGCATTTCTTGAGCGCTTACTGTGTGCAGAGCACTGGACTAAGTGCTTGGGAAGTACAGGTTGGCAACATCTAGAGACGGTCCCTACCGAACAGCGGGCTCACAGTCTAGAAGGGGGAGACAGAGAACAAAACAAAACATATTAACAAAATAACATCAATCAATCAATCAATCAATCAGTCGTATTTATTGAGCGCTTACTGTGTGCAGAGCACTGGACTAAGCACTTGGGAAGTACAGGTTGGCAACATATAGAGACGGTCCCTACCCAACAGTGGGCTCACAGTCTAGAAGGGGGAGACAGCGAACAAAACATATTAACAAAATAAAATCAATCAATCATATTTATTGAGTGCTTACTGTGTGCAGAGCACTGTACTAAGCGCTTGGGAAGTACAGGTTAACCATAGCCAATAATAATAATAATGATGGTATTTGTTAAGCGCTTACTATGTGCAAAGCACTGTTCTAAGTGCTGGGGAGGTTACTTATTTGTTAAGCACTTACTATGTGCAAAGCACTGTTCTAAGCGCTGGGGAGGTTACTTATTTGTTAAGCACTTACTATGTGCCAAGCACTGTTCTGAGCACTGGGGAGGTTACAAGGTGATCAGGTTGTCCCACGGGGGGTCCACATTTTTAATCCCCATTTTACAGATGGGGTGACTGAGGCCCAGAGAAGTGAAGTGACTTGCCCAAAGTCACACAGCTGACAGTTGATGGAGCCGGAATTTGAACCCATGACATCTGACTCCAAAGCCCGGGCGCTTTCCACTGAGCCACGCTGCTTCTCCAAGTGCTCCAGAATCCCACCGAGAAGGTGCTTAGTAGGATGGAGAGCTGGGTAACTCAGACTGCCTTGCATGGAGTCATGAGAAGCAGCATGGCTCAGTGGAAAGAGCCCGGGTTTGGGAGTCAGAGGTCATGGGTTCAAATCCCGGCTCTGCCGCTTGACAGCTGGGTGACTTTGGGCAAGTCACTTCACTTCTCTGGGCCTCAGTTCCCTCATCTGGAAAATGGGGATTAAGACTGTGAGCCCCCCTATGGGACCACCTGATCACCCTGTAACCTCCCCAGCGCTTAGAACAGTGCTTTGCACATAGTAAGCACTTAATAAATGCCATCATTTATATATATATATATGTATATATATATATGTTTGTACATATTTATTACTGTATTTATTTTACTTGTACATATCTATTCTATTTTATTTTGTTAATACGTTTGGTTTTGTTCTCTGTCTCCCCCTTCTAGACTGTGAGCCCACTGTTGGGTAGGGCCTGTCTCTATATGTTGCCAACTTGTACTTCCCAAGCGCTTAGTACAGTGCTCTGCACACAGTAAGCGCTCAATAAATACAATTGATTGATTGATCATTATTATTATCATTATTATTATTATTATTATTATACTCTGTGTGCCTCACCTTCCCTCGCCAGACTACAGGGACAATTGCAGACGTCTTCCCCAAGCCCGGTGATAACGGAGTCAAAAGCAGTGTGGTGTAATGTCTAGGGCCCGGGCCTGGGATTCTTGGGCCCTGGGTTCTAATTCTGGCCCCACCACTTGTCTCCTGTGTGACCTTTGGCAAGTCAGTTGACTTCTCTGGGCCTCAATTCCCTCGTCTGTAAAATGGGGAATAAGACAGTGAGCCCAGTGCCTGGCACAAAGTAAGGGCTTCAAAAACACCATTTAAAATAAAAACCACCCAGGAGCCTGGAAGAGAAACTATATTATATTCACCTGCACGGATCCTCCTCTGTAATTTTCAATCTCTGCCCCCGAGGAGCTTCCAAACTCACGGCGGAGACAGATGTTTAAATCGGCTACTCGGAGGGGAAGCAACTGAGTATAAGCCTTGGAAAACAGCACGGCGAAGTGGATAGAGCACGGGCTTTGGGAGTCAGAAGGTTGCGGGTTCTAATTCCGGCTCTGCCAATTGTCATTCATTCATTCATTCCATCGTATTTACTGAGCGCTTACTGTGTGCAGAGCACTGGACTAAGCGCCTGGGAAGTACAAGTTGGCAACATAGAGAGACGGCCCCTACCCAAAAGCGGGCTCACAGTCTACTGTGTGAGTTTGGGCAAGTCACTTCACTTCTCCGTGCCTCAGTTCCCTCATCTGTAAAATGGGGATTAAGACTGGGAGCCCCCCGTGGGACAACCTGATCACCTTGCAACCTCCCCAGTGCCTAGAACAGTGCTTTGCACATAGTAAGCGCTTAATAAATGCCATCATCATCATCATGTGCATCCCAACCTCCTCCAGTCAACTTCTCTGTGCCTCAGTTACCTCATCTGGAAATGCCATCATTATTATTATGTCACTTCACTTCTCCGTGCCTCAGTTTCCTCATCTGTAAAAACGAGGATTAAGACTGCGAGCCCCATGTGGGACAGGGAATGTGTCCAACCCCATTTGTATCCACCCCAGCCTGGCACACAGTAAGTGCTTAACAAATGCCACGATTCTTATTATAAGTGTGGTTGGGGTGGGGTATTCATTCATTCAGTCGTATTTATTGGGCGCTTACTGTGTGCAGAGCACTGTACTAAGCGCTTGGGAAGTACAAGTTGGCAACATATAGAGACGGTCCCTACCCAACAGTGGGGTATCAGAGTTCTTTGCGGGTGCAGCCCCATTCATTCATTCAATCGTATTTATTGAGCGCTTACTGTACTAAGCACTTGGGAAGTCCAAGTTGGCAACATATAGAGACGGTCCCTACCCAACAACGGGCTCGCAGTCTAGATGTGATTTCCCTGTCATTCATTCATTCAATCGTATTTATTGAGCGCTTACTGTGTGCAGAGCACTGTACTAATCAATCAATCAATTGTATTTATTGAGCGCTTACTGTGTGCAGAGCACTGTATTAAGCGCTTGGGAAGTCCAAGTTGGCAACATATAGAGATGGCCCCTACCCGACAGCGGGCTCACAGTCTAGAAGGGGGAGACAGACAACAAAACAAAACATATTAACAAAATAAAATAAATAGAATAAATATGTACAAGTAAAATAAATAAGAGTAATAAATCTGTACAAACATATATACATCTATACAGGTACTGTGGGGAGGGGAAGGAGGTAAGGCAGGGGGGATGGAGAGGGGGAGAGGAGGGAGGGGGCTTGTGTGTGTATATATATGTAATATATATATATATATAATTATATAATGTAATTCTATTTCTTTTCATTGATGCTGTTGATGCCTGTTTACTTGTTGTGATGTCTGTCTCTCCCCTTCTAGACTGTGAGCCCATTGTGGGCAGGGATTGGGAAGTCCAAGTTGGCAACATATAGAGACGGTCCCTACCCAACAACCTGCTCACAGTCTAGAAGGGATTTCCCTTCATTCATTCATTCATTCAATCGTATTTATTGAGCGCTTACTGTGTGCAGAGCACTGGACTAAGCGCTTGGGAAGTCCAAGTCAGCAATATATAGAGACAGTCCCTACCCCACAGCGGGCTCACAGTCTAGAAGGGGGAGACAGACAACAAAACAAAACATATTAACAAAATAAAATAAATAGAATTCATTCATTCATTCATTCAATCGTATTTATTGAGCGCTTACTGTGTGCAGAGCACTGGACTAAGCGCTTGGGAAGTACAAGTTGGCAGCATATAGAGACGGTCCCTACCCACCAGTGGGCTCACAGTCTAGTAGGGGGGGACAGAGAACAGAACAAAACATATTAACAAAATAAAATAAATAGAATAAATATGTACAAGTAAAATAAATACAGTAATAAATATGAACAAACATATTCATTCATTCAATCGTATTTATTGAGCGCTTACTGTGTGCAGAGCACTGTACTAAGCGCTTGGGAAGTCCAAGTTGGCAACATCTAGAGATGGTCCCTACCCAATAGTGGGCTCACAGTCTAGAAGGGGGAG